>NC_091057.1:85200843-85502147 GCF_000393655.2 Nicotiana sylvestris | reverse complement strand
ATACAAGCCAATACCCAACTGGGCTCCGAAATATCCAACCTCACAAACCGATTGTCCATGGCCTGAACATCAACTACAAGCGGTCTCTCCCCAACAGGAATGTATACCAAACTCCCCATACTCACCGCCTTCCTACTCAAGGCATTGCCCACCACATTGGCCTTCCCCGGATGGTACAAAATAGTAATATCATAATCCTTTAGCAACTCCAAGCATCTCTGCTGCCTCAAATTGAGATCCTTCTGCTTGAACAAGTGCTGGAGGTTACGATGATCGGTAAACACCTCACAAGACATACCATACAAATAATGCCTCCAAATCTTCAATGCGTGAACAATGGGAGCCAACTCCAAATCGTGAACAGGGTAGTTCTTCTCATGGGGCTTCAACTGACGAGAAGTATAAGCAATAACCCTACCCTCCTGCATCAACATACACCCAATACCAACTCTCAAAGCATTACAATACACGGTATATGAACCTGAAGTTGATGGCAAAACTAACACTGGAGTTGTGGTCAAGGCAGTCTTGAGCTTCTAAAAGCTCTCCTCACACTGATCCGACCACCTGAATAGAGCACCTTTTTGAGTCAACTTGGTCAAGGACGATGCGATAGATGAGAATCCCTAAACAAACTGGCGGTAAAAACTCGCCAAACCAAGAAAGCTGCGAATCTCTGTGGCTGAGGACGGTCTGGGCCAGCTCTAAACCGCCTCTATCTTCTTCGGATCAACTTGAATACCCTCGCTGGACACCATGTGCCCCAAAAAAGCAACTAAACTGAGCCAAAACTCACACTTGGAGAACTTTGCATAAAGCTTCTCCTCCCTCAATCTCTGCAACACAACTCTCAATTGCTCTATGCGCTCCTCCTGACTACGTGAGTATACCAGAATATCATCAATGAAAACTATGACAAACGAGTTGAGATATGGCCGAAACATGTTGTTCATCAAATGCATGAACATTGTTGGGGCATTGGTCAGTCCAAAAGACATCACCAATAACTTATAAAACCCATATCGGGTTCTTAAAGCCATCTAAGAATATCTGAGTCCCTGATCTTCAACTGGTGATAACCTGAACGGAGATCAATCTTGGAGAACACCCTCGCTCTCTGAAGCTGGTCGAATAAATCATCAATGAGAGGCAAAGGATACTTGTTCTTAACTGTAACCTTGTTCAACTGCCTGTAATCAATGCACATCCTCATAGCACCATCCATCTTCTTCACGAATAAAATAGGTCCATCGCAAGGCCACACACTAGGCCGAATGAACACCTTATCAAGGAGTTCCTGAAGCTTCTCCTTTAACTCCTTCAACTCGGCTGGTGCCATGGAATAGAAATGGGCTGAGTGGCCGGCACCAGATCAATACCAAAATCAATATCCCTGTCCAGTGGCATGCCCAACAGGTCTGCACGAAATACATCAGGAAAATCCTTAACAACTGGAACATAATTAATATTGGTAGTCTCTGCATCGACATCCCTCACAAAGGCTAAATACGAAAGACAACCCTTCCCAACCATACGCTGAGCCTTTAATAATGAAATAACCCTACTGGGAATATAATCAGTCAAACCTTGCCACTCAATCCGTGGCACACTCGGCATAGCCAATGACACTGTCTTAGCATGACAGTCCAAAATAGCACGACACGGATATAGCTAATCCATGCCCAATATAACTTCATAATCTACCATACAAAACAACAGATCCACTCGGGTCTCCAGACTCCCAATAGTTACCACACATGACTGGTACACACGGTTTACAACAACAGTATCACCCAATGAAGTAGATACACAAACAAATGAAACAAAAGACTCACGGGGCGTATCCAAATAACGAGCAAAGTATGATGACACATAAGAATAAGTGGAACCGGGATCAAATAATATAGAGGCATCTCTGTGGCAAACTGAGACAATACTTGTGGCCACGGCGTCTGAAGCAATAACATTGGGTCTAGCTGGGAGTGCATAGAAACGGGCCTGACCGTCACCTAATCAACCTTCCCCTCTAGGGCGACCCCTAGCTGACTGATCTCCACCCCTAGATGGTTGGGCGGTGATGATGAAATAACTAGCGCTGAAGCCGATGGCTGACTCCTATACTGAGATGAACTCCCGGGTGCGGGAGACAGGGACTGAAAGGAACCCCTAGCACCGGAATGACTAACAGATGCACCTGGCATAGAAGAGCCCTGAACTGATGGAGCACGGGATGAACTCAGAGCTGGAAGGGCACTGAGTGATGACTTGCCCTAATGTGAACTGTGAGAACCATGACCCGACGACGCCCCACGATAACCTGAGTGAGCTGGATGAGCATGCCTAAATGGACGACCTCTACTATGTTGAAACTGACCCCTCGAAGGAGCACCACCATAACTACCAGATCCCCGAGGCCTCTTGGCCTTTCTCTCATCTCACTCCTAGCGACAACTGACTCAATCTCACGAGCAATGTCTACAACCTCCTCAAAAGTAGCACCAGACACCCTCTCCCTGGTCATGAGAATACGAAGCTGATAAATGAAGCCATCAACGAACCTCCTAATCCTTTCTCTATCTGTCGGAACCAATCAAATAACATGAAGAGCTAACTCTGAGAACCTCATCTCATACTGCGTCACAGTAAAATCTCCCTGATGCAACCACTCAAACTGCCTCTATAGCTCCTCTCTGTGAGACAGGCACATACTTCTCCAAAAATAGAACGGAGAACTGCTGCTAGGTAAGGGGTGCTGAACCAACAGGCCTACACCTCTCATAAGCCTCCCACCAAGTGAAGGCAGCTCCAGAAAACTAAAAAGTAGTGAAAGAAACCCTGCTGGTCTCCAAAATACCCGTTGTATGAAGAATTCTCTGACACTTGTCCAAGAAACCCTAGGCATCCTCACCCTCTATACCACTGAGAGTCGAAGGGTGAAGTCTACCAAACCTCTCTAACCTGCGCTGCTCGTCCTCGGCATGTTAGGAGCTACAATGTCCTGAGCAACTGCAACCAGCTAAGTTGGATGTTCCCCCGGTGTCTGAAGTCCCTGCATGACCTACTTAGGTGTGCGAACGGCGGGAGTTTGAGTGCCTCCCCCGGCCTGAGAAGTAGTTGCGGCTGTAGTAACTGAGACCGCCTGAGCTAGGCCAGTGCATACTGATAGAATTTGAGCAAGGGCCTTTTGAAGACCCAAAATCACAATAGGCACAGTTGGTGCCTGAGCTGGTGCTGCTGGAGCATCCACAACTAGGACCTAATCCTAAATTGGGGCAACTGGTGGGTTAGCAGTTGTTTCCCTAGCTACTGTGCGGGATACACCCCTGCCCCTACCATGACCGCGTCCTCGGCCTCTAGTGGCCACAACTAGTGGTACTGGTGATCATCCATCCTGACCGGTCACTCGTGTCCTCACCATCTGTGAGAGAATAGAATAGCACAAGTTTAGTACTCGGATCAACAGATTCACATGATAAGAATTTCAAGAATATGTAGTTTTTTTCCTAATGGTTCTGCAACCTCTCGAGGATAAATACAGACGTCTCCATACCGATCTGCGAGACTCTACTAAACCTGCTCATGACTCGTAAGATATATGTAACCTAGGCTGTAACCTAGGCTCTAAAACCAACCTGTCACGACCCCAAATCCGGACCCGATCGTGATGGCGCCTATTGTGAAACAAAGCTAGCCGACACAACTCCCAATTCATTTTTAACAGTTATAATAGTTCAACTCCCAAAATAGCCTCACAACACAAGCCCTCGCCCCTACACAGTCAGAAATCTCTAAAAGCCACTCGGGCACAGTAAAATATGATGCTCAACTCATAATATCATTTAAAATGTCAAAATAGAGTAAACATGGCTAAGTTATAAAAAGTAGTAGAATATAGCATGATTGAGTACAAGTATAAAGTCAAAACAGTGAGGAATAGTAGTAAAAATCCCCTAAGGGTCCAAAACAGTTGGCACGAGGCTCAAATATGGCATTAAGCCCCAAACATGATGATAGCAAACAGTTTCCAATCAAATACGCAGTAAAATAGTCATTCGAGATGGACTAAGTCACAATCCCCAATAGTGCACGACCCCACGCTCATCATCTACCGTGTGTGTCACGTCAATATAGCACAATGATGTGAAATCTGGGGTTTCATACCCTCATGACAACATTTACAATCATTACTCAACTCTATCTGGTCCAAACTCTAGCCCGCGATGCCTTTGCCTCTTGAATCGGCCTCCGGATTCTCCAAATCTAACCAAAATTAGTACACAACCATCAAAATATTCTAAGGTAACAAATCCCACTTGAAAGAAATCAAATTACAACACAAATCCCGAAATTGGCCAAACCCGACCCTGGGCCCTAGTCTCGGAATCCGATAAAAATTATATCAATAGACTCCTTATCATTCCCTGAGTTAATTCATATCAAAATCACAAAAATCCAACCACAAATTATCCCTCAAATCCCTAATTTTAGGTCTCCAATTACAATCCCTAGTTCTTCAATATTTGAGCTTCATTTCTATAAATTCCATGATTAATTAGGTAGAAATCACATTAGGATTGAGTTTTATGTCCAAAAATCTTACCTCCAAGTGTTCCCCCTTGATTCCCTTATCAATCCTCTTAAAGAAGCTTAAAAATTGCCCAAAATGGAGGAACTTAGGCTAAAAATCGCGGATATGGCATTTTAAATCATTCCGCCCAGCTATTTCAAATCCTTCTTCGCGAACGCGGTCATAGCTTCGCGTTCGCGAAGCACAAACTTAAGTTGACCATTTTACCTTCATCGCGAACACGACCAAATGAATGCTAACGTGAACCTTTCGCTTAACAACTCACCGTGAACGCGGCCACCCACTTGCGAACGCGAAGACTAATCTGACTTGGACCAGCTGCTTCCCTTCCCTCTGTGCGAACGCGACTAACCCCTCGCGAACGCGATGACCATTGAGCTCAACCCTTCGCGATTGTGGGACTTGCTTCATGAATGCGAATGCCAACTTCACAGCCTCCCATCCTAACCCTTCGCGAACGTGAGGGTCCACTCGTGAACGCGAAGGCCAAAATTCTGCAACACTCACAACAGATTTTCTGCAATTTTATTCAACTTGAAATGATCTGTTTAACCACCTGAAACTCACCCGAGGTGTTTGGGACCTCAAACAAACATGTCAACCTATCCCATAACATCATTCAAATTTGTTTCAACCTTCGGAACGATCAAAACAACATCATAACACCATATTTGCATCGGATTCATGCCTAAGAATTCCAAAATATTCCAAATTCCCCTTTCGATCAAAAAGTCTATCAAACCACGTCCGAATAACCTGAAATTTTGCACACACATACCAAATGACATAACAAACCTACTGCAACTCCCGAAATTTCATTTTGACCCCAATATAAAAATCTCACCTACCAACCGAGAAACGCCAAAATTCCAATTTCACCAATTCAAGCCTAATTCTACTCCGTACCTCCAAAACACATTCCGATCACGCTCCTAAGTCCCAAATCACCTCCCAAATCAATCTGAACCATCTCACATTCGATCCCTTTATCACATAAGTGAACATCCGGTTGACTTTTTCAACTTAAGCTTACTCAAAAGAGACTAAGTGCCTCAAACCTTACCAAAACCTTTCCTAACCCCAGTCAACCAACCCGATAACACATAATACTGCTGAACAAGGCAATAAGAAGTAGAAATGGAGAAAATAAAGCGGTAACTCATGAAACGATCGGCTGGGTCGTTACAAGTTATATCATCAAAATTGATTGAAAATCACTTACCCAATAGCTATATGTGGACATCTCCTTCAAAAGCGCCTCCCACCTAGTCTAGGGCTCAAAATATGATAAAATTAGAATAAGTCCCAAAATAACCATCTATAAACGAGTTGTAGATGTCGCATTTGTGACTTGATGTTCGCAATTCTGACCTATGGCTTGCAAATGCAATGCATGGCCACCAAGAGAGAAGTTTCAATTGTGACCAATAGCTTCGCAAAGGCGAAGCCCCCTTACAACAACACAAAGCCGCAAATGCAACAAAATGATCGGAAAAGCGATCTGCCCAGACCTAGGCTCCCTATGCAATTACGAGGCTAGCTTCACAAATGCAAAGCCTTCTACCCCCTTCCCAT
This sequence comes from Nicotiana sylvestris, assembly GCF_000393655.2. Classification (NCBI taxonomy): domain Eukaryota; kingdom Viridiplantae; phylum Streptophyta; class Magnoliopsida; order Solanales; family Solanaceae; genus Nicotiana; species Nicotiana sylvestris. Next base: position 85,495,984 of record NC_091057.1, on the reverse strand, counting down.
TTTCGCAATTGCGAGGCTCGCAAAAGCAAAACTGTTTCTCGCATTTGTGAGACCTGGAGCACCAACAAAAGTAGACCTCAACCCAAAATGGTCTGAAACACGTCCGAAACTCACTCGAACCCTAGGGACTCTACACCAAACATCAATAGAAGTCTAAAAACCTCATAGAAACTCGTACGCAAGCTCAAAAATACCAAAATAAAATCAAAAACCATGAATCGAACACCAAAAGGCATCAAAATTACGATGAAACTCAAGAACTAAAATTATGTAATGACCCGACCAATCGTTTTGCATATTTGTATTCAAATCGATGGTTTGAGGTCATTAGTAGCTTCAAATAGTGCATTATGACTCACATGCATCGTCACTTTTGGTTTTTGAGTAATTCAGGATTCTCAACTATGAAGCTTTCAGTTGGAAGAGTTGAACAAGTTTGAGTTTTGTTTATTTGGCCTTGAATCAGAGTTTTGATGGTCCTATTAGGTCTGGATGGTGATTTTGGACTTGGGTGTTTGCACGGATTTACATATGGTTATTTGGCTCTAATTAGTGAAAGTTGGCAATTTGAAGGTTTGAAAAGTTTATAAGATTGGCCGGCAGTTGAATTCACCATTACGAGGTTCAGATTATTTTTCCAGGAGTTGGAATAGGTTCGTTATGTCAATTGAAACTTGTGTGCAAAATTTAAGGTGCTTACGAGTTGTTTAGACATGTTCAGCGTAGGTTTCGAATTTAGAAATTTAAAATAGTTCATTAAGCTTGAATTGAGGTGTTATTAATTGTTTTGATGTTATTATGCGTGATTAGAGGCCTCGAGTAACTCCGTGTTATGTTTTGAAACTTATTGATATATTCAAACGGGATTCCGGGGTGGTTTCAGACCATTTTCTTTTATTGTTGATTGTTGGTTTTTCTATATTTTTTGGTGTTGAAGGTGTTTATCTGATTGCATGGAGAGGGTCACGATTGCGTAGTGTTCTGGTAGCTAGCTAGATGTTCTCTTATGCGTTCGCAAGTATGGAGTAGCGTTCGCGGTCTTTGATGCTTTAAGCCTTCGCGGTCGTATGAGGGATGACACATTCGCGTAGTTTTGTGCGGTCATGCATCGCGATATTTAGAGGCAGTCAAAGTTTCGTGCTTCGTGATAGCGAAGCTATTCCCGCGATCGCGAAGGGTTTACCTGGACAGTGCATATAAGTACTCTATTTCACACTTTGAGCTTATTTTATCACATTTTGAGATCTAGAGCTCGATTTGGGTGAATGTTTAGGATTGGGATAAGTATTTTCTCAGATTTGATTATTTTACGTGATTTCATCGTTTATTTTGACATTTGATTGATGAATCTAAATGAGAAATTGGGGGTTTTGTTAAAACTTTAGTAAATAATGAGGTTTTGAACATCAATTCGTAGTTAGATTTGAGTGAAATTAGTATGGTTGGACTCGTATTCGAATATGTGTCGGGTTCCGATGTACGGGCTTGGGTTGACTTTTTAGTTGACTTTGAGTATTTGATTAAAGAGTCGGCCTTTATCATTTGGGCTTATTTTCTATGGAATTATTTGATGTTTTTGAGTTTCTTTTGTCTAGTTTCGAGCCGTTCAGAGGTCGATTCGCGCGGGATGGCATTACTAGAGTATTATTTTGGCTTGTTCAAGGTAAGTAATATATCTAATCTTGGTATTTTTGGTAAATATCATTGAGAACTATGATATTTGAGATGTGTTAGGGGTGATGCACGTGCTAAGTGATAGGCGGGTGTGCATGCACCGGGGTATTCATGATCCGAGTAGTTCTTAGGCTATTTTATGCCTCTTCTTGCTATCATGCTTCTTTGATATCATGTTTTCTCCATTTGTATGACTACATGAGTTATTATTCATACTTCTAGGCTATCTGCTTAATTGTTTGAGACATAAAGGGCTATTCTTTCCATGTTGAGCTATTTGCCCTAATCGTAGTCATATTGTTCAGTCATGATAGTTATATTTGCATGTTATGTCTATGTCTTTGTGCACGTTTGATATGTTTCTTCATGCTATTGGTGTCCATGTACATGATGCAAGTTTGAGCTGAATCTTGTGTCACATTGTGATATTCTGTGTTGTATAAATAGATTATATTTCTGTGAGATATTAGCTTATGGAGACTTGAGCGGATTAATGATTGATGTGGGATATAGAGTCATGTTGTGAGTTATGTTGGATCGGATTGCACACCGCAACGGATTGATCTTTGGATCAGGTTGCACACTGCAATAGATTGATATTTTGATCGGGTTGCACGCCACAACAAATTGATATTTGGATCAGGTTGCACACTGTAACCGATTGATTTATGGATCGGGTTGCACGTTACAACAAATTTATAGTGATTATTGGTTAGCGCTACGACGAGGATCTGCTTCTCTTGAGTCTAATATGTTACACCTCATGTTTTTGTATGTGAAAGTACGACATAAATAAATTGATGAAAACTCAAAAATGATATGTTACATCCCGTATTTTCGTACGTTAATGTTTCGTCGTAAGTTAACCGTTGTAAGTTCGGGAATGAGATTATTTTGAAATTATAAGCATTATGCTATTTCAAACAAGTGAGGAGTAAATTCGTGAATGAGAGAGAGTAAGCAAATCAAAGAAAGTGAGTTTCGTCGAAGTTTGACATTTTGGGGATAAATACGGTACGAGCTATAATACCCGGAATTTATGGACTAGTGCCATACAAGATACCACATGACCATGATATTAAGGTTATAAGGTATGTTAAAAGTGGGTAGTATTTTAAGTAATTTGAGGTAATTCTTATTTATGTGGGTAATTGGTTAATTATTGGTTAATGGGAGATCAACAAGTTAATCAAGTGATTAGTAGATAATTAATTCAAATATTTGGATAAGAATTACATCTCCCAACGTGGCAGCACATCAAATCCAAATGGTGACTCTTAAAGTCACATAAAAGGTGGCACATTTGGAGGAAATTTTGTGACTAAGTCATCCAAAGTTGGGCCCACATCCATGTATAAGATATCTTAAACTTAAGAGTCTCATCACATTACTATCTCATCATGTTACCTGAGCCACTCTAATATGCATTTTCATATATCACATAAGCAATGTAAGATCTTTAACAATTCAAAGCAATATGAGATTTTACAATTCTAAGGGAGCTCGGTATAATCTTTCTCAAGAACATGATACGGTTTTTTCCCTACCTCGATCCGACGTTACGTGTTTTTTTGCAATTGACGTGTGTTAGATAGATTGTCAAGAGAATCGGTTCAGGTATGTTAAGGTCATCTCTTCTTTCCTTTTGGCATGATCTATACGGCACAAACAAAATGAAAAAATGCACAACTTCCATAAACGACTCCATTCATTCAAGTATTAAAGGTGCCTATGTTCTTGAATTTCCATGTGTCTTATTATTACATCTTCTGTTCATGATATTACTCAAAGGCATAATGGTCTTGTGATATTCCAAGAGATTTTATTGACGTACTTCTCATGCATTGCATTCATTTATACATGTACATTGACCCATGACCAAATGGCGTTATATATATGTGGGATATGATAAAAGGTTATGGCGTTATATACGCACCACCACCTGATCAGTTGGTATACGTTGATGATTTGCGCACAGTGGGCGAGATGATATGATGGGATGCCCTCAGAGGTTTGATGATGTTATGAATGCATATACCTATGCATGGTATGATGTTTATACGCATATGCATGACATTATGATATTAAATGATTCACAGAGCTATTCAGATATATATGTTGAGTCTTTTACTGCATGTTTCTCTCATGTCTATTGTCTATTGATTTTCATTCCTTACATACTCTGTATATTAGTTGTACTGACATCCCTTTTGCCTGGGAACACTGCGTTTCATGCTCGAAGGTCTCGATAGACAGGTTGAGAGTCCTCCAAGTAGGCTATCAGCTCAGCGAAAGATATTGGCGCGCTCCATTTGCTCCGGAGTTTCTTATTTGGTCAGTATGATTTAGGCATGTATTGATTGGTATGTCGGGGCCCTGTCCCGGACTTATGACATTTATGTACTCTTAGAGGCTTGTAAACATATGTCATGTATGAAAAATAATATAGCCTTATCGGCCTATGCTCAGTGTACGAGTGATTATTTTGGCCTTATAGGCCCGTACGTCACATGTACAAGTCAGTATATCAGGCTGGGTCGTTTTATGCCAAGTGTTCCCTCATGTTTTATTCTTGTTTTATACGTCCCTTCTGGCCCATTTACCCACGATGATGTAATGAGAAAGATACGTTACATTGGTACTCAGTTGAGTAAGGGCATCGGGTGCCCATCGCGGCCCATTGGTTTGGGTCGTGACATGATATCACAGTGAGCGCAGGCACATTGACTTATATATGCTTTGGTGAGGGGTATTTGTGCTAGGCACCCGTACAATAATGAGTAATTGTGTTTGTGATGGTGAGGGGAATTTATTCTAGGCACTGTGAGCATGCTGAGTGTGAGTGTACTTGATAGCTTCACTGTGGTGTTATTGACTAGACATGCATATTTGATATGTATGCATAGAGATGTATTTTTCTCATGCTAGATGGAAACATTGTGTTATTGACATAGGCATAGAAAATATATTTTTCTCATGCTAAATATTAACATGGTGTTATTGACCTGACATGTATACTTGACATGTAGGCATAAAGATGTATTTGCCTCATGCAAGATGGTAATGAATTTTCTTATATGTTGTAGAAAGGTTGGAAAGTCAAACTTTCCTTGTTGAAATCATATTTTATTGATTTCGAAGAAAGATTTGGGCTTTGACTGTTGTACTTGGAAAGCATGTCTAATTTTCCTTATTTGGGCACGAGCTGAATATGATTTCTCTTGAATGGTTTTATTCTATTGTTATCATTATATCATGTGATGTTATTGATCATTGGGGTTCGACACTAACCTTTTTTTGAGCTCGTCACAACTTTTAGCCTGAGGTTAGGTTTGTTGCTTATTGAGTACATGAGGTAAGTTTTACTCAAACTACACTTATATACCTTGCGTGCAGATCTTGAAGCTGAGTTACGGTGGACGATAGGAGATGGCAATGAAGATGTACCCACTTTTCGGATATAGATACCACTTGTCCTTGGTAGTTTTAGATTTGTAATCTGTTTATAATTCCAAATAGATGTTGTATTTATTTTCATATAAACTTTGTAAATCTATGTCTTAGTGGCTCATGACTGGTACTGTCAATCCTTGGGATATTGTATGAGAATTCAGTTAATTAAGTTATTTCACTTATTGTTTTCATTAGAATTGTGTTGACTGTTATTTGGCTTACCTATAGGGTCGGATTAGGTGCTGTTACAAATTGATGAATTTTGGATCGTGATAAATTACAACGAAGCATCTGATTCACATCAAACCAACTTGGAATGAGACTAAACTTTGCGCACAAGTTCTAAATAACAAAATGGTATTATTCCAAGTACCGAAACCACTAATCGAATCCGGTATCCATAAAGTCAACTCACGGTCAAACTTAAGAAATTTCTAAACATTCCACTTGCCAACTTTCGGCAAAAAGAGTCAAATCAACTTAGGGACCTCCAAATTCAAATATGGGCAAATTCCCAAGTCCAAACTCACCATACGAACCTATTAGAATAAAAAGAAATCCAAGACCGTTTGTGCAAAAATAAAACATTGGTCAACTCTTCTAACTTAAGTTTCCAAACTAGAAACTAAGTGTCCAATTCAATTGAAGACTACCCCAAAGAAAAATCAACCATCCCATCAAGTCACACAACAAATATTACACATACTGGGAGAATCAAATGGGGAAATTGGGCTCAAACACGCAAAATGATCAGCCATGTCGTTACATTCTCCCCCTCTTAAACAAATGTTCATCCTCAAATGAGTCAAGAATCATACTTGCGATATCAAAAAGGTGAGGGTACCAGCTCCACATATTAGGCTCGGTCTCCCAAGTTGTACCCTCAATCGATTGACCTCTTAATTGAACCTTCAGCTATGTAATATTCTTCGATCCCAGTTTTTGCCCCTACATGTCCAAGATGGCCACTAGCTCCTCAACATAAGTCAAATCCATGTCTAATTGCATCGAGCTGAAATCTAACATGTGACAGATCCTCATATTACTTCCGGATCATAGAAACATGAAACACCATATGAACTCCTGATAAGCTGGGTGGAAAAGCAAGTTTGTAGGCCGCCTCACCAACTCTCTCCAACACCTCAAAAGGGCTAATACACCGAGGGATTAACTTTACCTTCTTCCCAAACCTCATCACACCCTTCATAGGATAAACTCAGAGTAGAACCCTCTCATCCACCATGAATGCCATATCACGAGCCTCCCAATCAGCATAACTCTTTTGCCTGGACTGCGCTGTACAAAGCTGCTCCTGAATCAATTTTACCTTCTCCAAAGTATCACGAACTACTAGTTGTTATTGTAGGTGAACATTGCTAATGGTACAAATTGATCCCACTATCCCCCAAAATCAATTATAGAGGCTCGCAACATGTCCTCCAAGATCTGAATAGTATGCTCGGACTATCTGTCCATATAGGGATTAAATGTCATACTCAGCTCGACTTGTGTGCCTAACTCATGCTACACAGCTCTCTAACAATGTGATGTAAACTGCGTGCCTCGATCCAAAATAATAGACACAGGCACACCATGCAAGCGAACAATCTCTCTAAGATAAATCTGAGATAGCTGCTCCGAAGTGCAGGTAGCCATGACTGGAATAAATTGTGCAGACTTGGTCAGCCTGTCCACAATGACCCACACAATATCAAATCTCCTCAAGGTCTATGGCAGCGAAACCACAAAATCCATAGTGATACTCCCACTTCCACTCCGATATATCTAGTCACTCAAGAAACCCACCTGATCTATGATGCGCATACTTAACTTGCTGACAGTTCACAGACTGTGCAACATGCTCCACAATGTCTTTCTTCATCCTTCTCCACTAGTACTGATGCTTCAAATCATGGTACTTCTTCACGACACCTGGATGAATGGAATACCGTAACCTATAGGCCTACTCAAGAATCATCTCCCGCAACCCATCCACATTAGGCACAAAAATTCGGCCCATAAGCCTCAATACCCCATCATCACCAATAGTCACCTCCTTAGCATCATAGTGCTACACCATGTTTTTAAGGACAAGAAACTGGGGATCATCATACTAATGCGCCTTGATGTGCTCAAACAAGGATGACCATAATAGAACATAAGCAAGAACCCTGCTAGGCTCCGGAATATCCAAACTCACAAACTTGTTAGCCAAAGTTTGAACATTCAAAGCTAGCGGTCTCTCCCCGATTGAAATAAAAGCAAGACTTCCCATGCTCTCTGAATTCCTAACTACTCAAGGCGTCGGTCACCACAATGGCCTTTCCCGAATGATAAAGAATGGTGATATCATAATCTTTCAATATCTCTAGCCACCTCAATTGCCTCAAGTTCAAATCCTTTTTCTTGAATAGGCGTTGCAAACTCTAGTGATCCATGTATACTTCAAAAGACATGCCATAAAGATAGTGCCTCCAAATCTTAAGTGTGTGAACAATGGCTGCTAACTCTGAATCACACACTAGGCAGTTCTTCTCATGGGGCTTCAATTGGCGTAAAGCATAGGCAATCATCCTGCCATCCTGTATCAACACACACCCAATGCCAACCCATGAAGCATCATAATAGGTTGTATATGAACCCAATCCTGAAGGCAAAACCAGAACTAGACCTGTAGGCAAGGCAGTCTTCAGCTTCTGAAAACTCTCCTAACACTCATCGGACCACCTAAATGGGGCACCCTTCTGAGTCAACTGAGTCAATGAGACTACGATAGATGAAAACACCTCCATAAAGTCGCAATAATACCCAACCAACCTAAGGAAACTCTGAATCACAATAGCGGTAGAAGGTCTAGGCCAGTTCTGAACTACTTCAATATTCTTCAGATCTACCTTAGTACCCTCACCGGACAGCACGTGACCAAGAATTCCACCGAGTCTAACCAAAACTCACACTTGGAGAATTTAGCATATAACTTCTTCTCCCTCAAAGTCTGGAGCACAATCCTCGAGTGTTGCTCATGCTCCTCCATCTTGCGATAATACACCAATATATCATCAATGAACACAATAAAGGAGGAATCTAGATAAGGGTGAAACATGTTTTTCATCAAGTGCATGAAAGTTGCTGAGGATTGGTCAGCATAAAAGACATTACCATGAACTCATAATTCCCATAACGGGTCTTGAAAGCCGTCCTAGGAATATCTGAAGCCCTAATCTTCAACTGATAGTACCTTGATCTCAAGTCAATCTTCGAGAATACCTAGAACCCTGAAACTGATCAAATAAATTATCAATATGTGCCAGTGGATATTTGTTCTTGATAGTAACCTTGTTCAATTTCCTGCAGTCAATGCACATTCTCGGGGAACCGTCTTTTTTCTTCGCAAATAGAATCGAAGCATCCAAAGGTGAAACACTCGGTTTGATGAAAACTTTATCCAGCTACTCCTGCAAATGTTCTTTTAATTCTTTCAACTCAGTCGGAGCCATGCGGTACGGTGAAATAGATATGGGCTGAGTTTTCAGTGCCAAATTGATAACAAAATCAATATCCCTTTCGAGTAGCATGCCAAGTGGGTCTACAAGGAACACATCTTCGAACTCCATTACCATGAGGACTGAATCAACATGAGAGTATCAAACCTTACATCTCTAACAAAGGCTAAGTATGCGAAGCACCCCTTCTCAACTACCTATTGAGCCTTCAAAAAAGACAACACCCTACTAGGAACTTGACACAAGGAACTTCTCCAGTCAAACCTCAACAACCCCCGCTAAGACAATGTCACGGTCTTAGCATGACAATCAAGAATAGAGTGATATGGTAACAATCAATCCATGCCCAAAAGCATATCAAAATCCACCATATAAAGTAACAGAAGGTTGGCCCTAGTCTCACAGCCCCCAATAGTGACCATACAAAAGTGATAGACACGATCCAGCACAATAGAATCCCAAAGGGGTGTAAACACATAATAGGAATATCTAAGGAATCATGAGACGTATCCAAATATGAAGCACAATAGGATGACACAAATGAATAAGTAGAGCCCAGATCAAATAAAATTAATACATCACTATGATAGACCGGAACAATATCTGTAATGAAGGCATCTGATGCAACAGGCTCAGTCCTACTAGGGAAATCATAACAACGGGTCTGGCCTCTTCCTCTATGACGTCCTCTACCCGCCTATTCTCCAACCCTAGCTGGTTTTGTAGGTGGAGTAGCAACTATACAAAAACCATAGCTTGAGTACCCTACTAAGGTCCACCCCTCCGAAGTCTAGACAATCTTTCATAATGTACCTAGTATCACCACACTAAAAACAACCCCTATTGGTACTGAGCCCGACTCAGATGACTAGAAAACCGATGTAGGAACCCCAGGCAGAAGGTGCATTGAAAGATGGTTGTCCGGTATGAGTGTTCTGGGTTCCCTAGCTAGAAAGAGCATTGTGGATAACCTGAAGTGCGGACTGAACTAGTCAACTGAAAAAAGCGTCTGCCACGATGGACCTTGCCTCAGAGTAAGAGATTCTAAATCCTCCAAAACTATGAGGCTTCTTAGCCTCCCTTTCCCCTCTCTCCTACCCGTGGATATGCTCCAACTTCTTAGCAATCTCCACAACCTGATGGAATGGAGTCTCAGTATCCAACTCCTGTGCATCCCAAATCTGAGGCTATAGACCAACCCCTCAATAAACTTGCAAACCCACTCTCTATCAGTGGAAACCAAGGGAGGTGCATGACGAGAAAACTCTGTAAACCTCATAGCATACTCGAACATGGTCACACACCCCTGGCCTAACTACTCAAACTCGCTGCGCGACTCCTCCTTGCAGGTCTGCGGAATAAACTCCCTCAAGAAAAGATCATAGAACTGGGACCAAGTAAGTGGTGTTGCGCCAGATAGTCTGCTCACCTTATAGGTTTACCAGTATCTATATGCCGACCCCGTGAACTAAAAAGTAGTAAGGTCTACCCCGCTAGACTCCACCACATGCATAGTATGTAAGAAAACAGTGACGATGATCCAAGAAACCATGTGCATCCTTAGAAGCCCCTCCACTGAACTAGGGAGGATGAAATTCTAAATCTCTCTAAACTGTTCTGCCCCTCAGTCGACGCAACTAGACCTACCTCAGGATAAACTGCAACTACAGGTTATACTAGCATAATTGTTGCTCCCAACCGCACACGTAAGTATATGTGGTCGACAATTAATATAGGATTGTAAGTCCAGATATCGTACCCAAAGGGACTTATGATTAACTATCAACTAAATTAAATCCAAACAATTAACCTATTCAAGCGAATCCTAAAGTATCAATAATTAACTCAAACTAATCTAGAGTAACAAACTAAGATATTAAAGGAACAAGTTGGCGAAATTAGAGACGAATTCAATGAGAGACAATATTCTAGAGCTATGGGTTAGCAAACAATATCGTTGAGTTTTCTACCTAAATTGTCTCATTAATTTATCTAGTTTATTGATTGACAGTGTTAGTATTACTCGTAGACTTCTCCCGAAGAACTACTCGCTTATTCAAGCTTACCTAACGCCTATATTTCTATTAAATTAGGATTAACAAGAGCGCATTAATAATTTCTATATAGTAACCAAGCACGATGATTAAGTATGTCCCTATCCTAATCGCAAATCTGTTCCCAATGCTGGAGTTCAAGATCTTGCTCTATTCAATCTTATATGAAATCTAGAATTCCCTTTCCCAAGTTCAATCCTAGTTACTAAGATAGTATTCAATTGGTGATCAAGCAATCAAATAATTAAGCGAAAGATTGAATAAATAAACCAATATGATAAAATAATAAGAATAATTTGAGCTTTAAACTACAACGTTCATGTAGCACCCATAACTTTAGAACTAATAAACTATGAAATTAAAGGAAGAGAAGAGAAGAAAAACTAGTAAGAGCCTCTTCCAAACGTGGGTTGTGTTCCCATACGTGAATTATCCTTCAAAGTATGTTAGATCTCCTCCAAATTTGATTTAGGACCCCTTTTATACGATTTAATACCTTGTAGATCCGAAATAACTATGTCCCGAATGAAATAGGAAATCCCCCGCAATACAGCGTCCAGGGCAACGCGTCGCGCTGGCCCTGTCGCTGAAAGCAATGAGTTTTGCAATATTGCTCTTAAATCCTACAACATGTACATTTTTTTCTTGCCTTCTTTCCTTTAAATTATATTTAATTTTCTTTTTTTTTGTCTTCGACTTGGGGGTACAAACACTAAAGGGTGTCCCCCCCATTTTTCTCCTTTTTATATTCGTTTATTTTCCTTTTCTTTCATCCGTGTTTTATTCAATTTTGCTCAAAATTTCTTTATCTTCACACTGCTTCATTTCTACACAGTTAAAATATAATATTAAGCATAAAATAATATAATTAACATTCAAAAGACAATTTAAATTACTATAACGTGAGGCAACACTTGGTAAATATATACAATTTTGGCCGAATATCACAATCTCACACTTAAACTCTTGCTTGTCCTCGAGTAAGCATTAGAACCACTCTCAATAAATCAAGCCTAGAAATACCACCACTTTGGTAGATACTAATAATTAGGCTGTATTGCAATTCAAATCATGAGATGTATACTACCTCATCATCGTGCAAGACATACAAGTCACAAACAAACAACAAACTTCTAAGCTCCTAACCTCATAGACAGACTCTAACTTACCAAATGTAAGCTCGCTCACCTACTCTGTCAAAGAAGCTAATAATATCACCTATCTATCATGAAACAAGTGCCCTCACAAGAATAAATAGTCCATACACTCAAATCAAAGAACAACTCTCGCACTCACAACTGAATTTCATGTATTCACAAAGAACCATAGGATTTCCCATTATATACATCTCTACTAATTAAGTATGCTCGAATATAATCAAATAGGACTATATCGGGCTGTAATATTGGCAAGGGGATGGGTAGGAGAATTATATAATAGTGACATACATTTTCCTAAGTACTTGCACTTTTAGACTTCATCGCCCATCATTTTCATCTCTTAGTTTTATTTTTCAGCCCTCTATTGATCAATTGTTTCACAAGTATTTCGCTCATATCAAGACCGTTTCATTTTCTTTCAAAGATTTTTTTTCATGTAACATTCTTTTCAAAAGGGCATTTTCATCTCCTTTCAGCCATCATTGATTACCATTTTTTACTTAATCATCCCATTCTTCAAATTTATCAATTAATATCACGGTCTAAGCAACACTGCTCAAGGAAGTAGGGTGCAAAAACTAGGGATTCAATAAAAGAATCAAGGCAAAAATACAGCTTCCAAACAAAAGGCTATAGGCTCAAAGGGCTGACTAGTGGTACAACATCTGAAAAGGCTAAAATTCACAAGACATATCAAAGAAATCTACTATTATCTTCTAAACAGAGCAACACTTTAATTTCGCTTCAATAACATGCATGGCAAGCTCTACACTAAGATGCAAAACATGTAATATATGTAATAAATCCTCATCACACATGGAACAAGTATCAATCAAGATGGATCAATTCTACTCTAAGACAGCCAGGATCATAGCGAACGATAAAATAAGAATAAGCTATACACAAAAAAAATATTTTTGGATGTTTTTTCATTGGACTTTAATCCTTCAAGAAAGTTGTCTACAAAATTCATCGTCGGAAAAAGTCCAAATTTTCTAATTTTTTTTTTCTTTCCATTTTCAATTTTTTCCAATTTTTTTTATTTAACAAAAACCACTACACTAAGAAAGAATATTACAACTAAGCTAGGGTAGCACAGAAAATTACCAGACAATCTCCTCACCTTATACTTAAAATTTTGTATTGTCCTCAATGCATACAATAAATAACAAAAAGGTAAAGGAGACTCCTTGGTAGTCCAAAGGCCGAAGAATTAGCAGCTCACGAGATATTCAAACTTCTCCCAGGTATGATCTTTTGTGTCGGAACCCCACACTTAGTTCCAACTACCTACTTGCTTTTGCATACTTCCTGTTAGCTTTGATTCTATGCTCCTACTCCTACAAAAATACAAGAACAATACTACAAAAATAACACAAAAAAAAATTAAACAAAAAAAAAGGAGTGAGTTGCCTCCCAAAAAGTGCCTTATTTAACATCGCGGCACGATGCCATCACTTTCACCACTTTTTTCCTCCACCTTGAGGATATGAATTGCGTCCCCAATTTTGAATCAATTTTTCTGTCATGTTCCTGGTGCGGTGGTGTAAAAATAAAGGAACCAAGCAATAGATATCACATATTGAATTTCTTGGCCTTTTAGTGAGGGATGTCGTTTTGCCTCCTTGGCATGAAAATTTGTAGAATGTAAGGGTCTTTTTCTACATCTATATAACTCTCCAAAGACTCGATCTTCGTGTCTCCATCTAAACATAATATAGAAAAATATTTAGAATGAAAACCAACACGCCCCAACTCCAAAACTACTTTATTTTTTATATCATCAATACTATATACTCCCTCAACCTCATCATCATCAACAACAACATGGTATAATGATTGGTATTCTCGTTTTAGTCACTCAGTTTGACCTAGAAAATCTTTTTCAGCTTCACACAACTCATCACTAAATTATTGGGCATTACACGCATCAACCTTTGCACTAAAATGAGCCTCCAAGTCATGAATAGAACTACCAAATTTGTCGATCTCGTGTCCCAGTTCATCTCTTCCTTTTATAAAGTGTTAATTCCCATTTGTAATTTTCTCATGGAAACCTCCATATTCCTCTAATAATTTCCTGTGCATATTAAGAATGCGAACATTGTGTTTCACATTATCCAATTCGTTACTCTTGTTAAACTCACAAGAATTATTAGAATCAACATAAGAAGGGATTGGAGTAGGATAACAACACTTAGGACAATTATTCTAATTTTCACCACAAATATTATATTATTGCCATTAATGGGGTCCTTTACAATTAATATTTACCACTCCACCACTTTTTGTTCAAAGATGCCATGTAAAAAAACATATAATACTAACAATAGTAAACAAAAATTTAAAACATAAATAGATAATTTTTAAGTCCCCAGCAACGATGCCAAAAGATTGTTGCTCCCAAGTGCACATGCAAGTTTATGTGGTGGACAAGTAATATAGGATTGTAAGTCCAGATTTTGTACCCACATGGACTTGTGATTAATTATCAACTAAATTAAACTCAAACAATTAATCTATTCAAACAAATCCTAAAGTATGAATAATTAACTCAAACTAATCTAGAGTAACAACTTAGATATTAAAGGAACAAGTTGGCGAAATTAAAGAGGAATTCAATGAGAGACAATCTTCTAGAGCTATGGGTTAGCTAACAATCTCGTTGAGTTTTCTACCTAAATTGTCTAATTAATTTATCTAGTTTATTGATTGTCATGGTTAATATTACTTGTAGCCTTCTCCCAAAGTACTACTCGCCTAAAGCTAACCTAACGCCTATGTTCCTATTGAATAAGGATTAACAAGAACGCATTTAATAATTCCCGTATAATAACCAAGCAAGGAGATTAGGTATATCTCTATTCTAACCGCAAATCTATTCCCGATGCTTGAGTTCGAGATCTTGCTCTATTCAATCTTATATACAATCTAGAATTCCCTCTCCCGAGTTCAATCCTAGATTCATAGATAGCATTCAATTGGTAATCAAGTAATCAAATAATTAAGTGCAAGATTGAATAAGTAAACTAATATGATAAAATAACAAGAACAATTTAATCTTTAAACTACAACGTTCGTGTAGCACACATAACTCTAGAACTAATAAACTATGAAATTAAAGGAAGATAAAAGAAAAACTAGCTAGGAGCCTCCTCCAAGTGTGGGTTGTCTTCCCGTACGTGAATTCTCCTTCAAAGTATGTTAGATCTCCTCCAAATTAGGTTTATGACCCTTTTTATATGAGTTAAGACTGTGTAGAGCCAAAATAACCTTGTCCCGAGCGAAATAGGAACTCCCCCGCAATACAGCATCCAAGGCAGCACGTCGCACTGGCCCTATCGCTAAAAGCAGTCAGTTTTGAAATTTTGCTCTTGAATCCTATGGCCATGTACGTTTTTTTGCCTTCTTTCCTTTAAATTGTATTTCTCTTTTTTTTGTCTCCAACTTGGGAGGAAAAACACCAAAAAACACCAAATCCCCCCCCCCTCCGTTTTCTCCTTTTTATATTCATTCATTTTCCATTCTTTTTCTCCTCATTTTATTTAAATTTACTCAAAAAGTTTTCATCTTCATACCAATTCATTCCTTCACACTTAAAATATAATATTAAGTATAAAGTAGTATAATTAACACTCAAAAGATGATCAAAAATACTAGAATGTGAGGCAACAATGGGCAAATATATGTATTTTTGGCCGAATATCAATAAAATACGGTGTCAGATAAGTAAGAGCTAGCTACTCTAGTGTGCGGGAGGAGAGAGTCTGAGCTCCTCCCCTTGACTTTGAAGTAGTTGGTGCGACTGGAATCAACCCTTCTTGGGCCAAACTCCCAAACATACTCGTAAAATATGACAAGATCTCTTGGACCACCGGCGTAGCAATAGGCTGCTTAGGTGCAGTCTCAACATACTCGGGCTCCTGGTCCTGAACTGGAGCTACTAGAGGCACCACAACTTCTGCTCGAGAATGTTCCCCAGCTGATTCCCTAGATGCGGCACATGCCCCTCCTTGGCACTGCCTTCTAGTGGCTATAGCAGGCAGCGTTGGTGCTTTATCAGCTGATCCGACAAAAGATGTCTAAATCATCTATGAGAAATAGAAGATTAAAGGTTCAAATTTTGGAATAATCAAATTCACAAGATATAAAATAAAAGAAAGTGAAGTTTCCCGAGAGTCTGGTAGCCTCTCAAAGTTAAGTACAAACATCTTTATACCGATCTCCAAGACTCTACTAGACTTGCTCATGACTCGTAGAACCTATAAACCTAGGGCTTTGCTACCAACTTGTCACGACCCAAATCCCACCACCGGGGTCATGATGACACCTAATCTCTAAGACTAGGTAAGCTTGATGTTTTATACTTCAATACCACACAAGAGGGGGGTATGATTTGTGTGGTACCCAATTTTTGCTTAACCTAATTATAGAAAGACCTGGTTCTTCTATGTGTTCCAACTACTACTATTGTGGAATAATAAATACAGAAAATAAAGAACACAGAGATTTTATGTGGAAAACACCTGGCTCAAAAGGTGAAAAAACCACGACCTACCTTCCAGTAGGATTTTCCCAAACTCTCCAATAATATCACTGAGCCAAAAACTGCATTTACAAAAACTCTTTTGTAAACCTAGGATTAACTCTAATCACGTTGTGACACACAGCCTCAACTGTTGCGACAATTTCAAGTTAACTCTAACTTGAAAACTCTAAGTACCTAATACAATTGCTTTTATAAAAGTTGAAAGGTACAATGTAAAATCACCTACTACAACTGAACTAGAATAAAAGATAGACACTTGGAAATGGTTCTTCTATCTGGTTCAAGTAGCTTCAGGGTTGCACGCTTGAATCATACATAAATTGCTTGCAAAATTGCCTTGCTATTTTGCTTTGAATTCATGTTTAACTTCTGCTTATGTGTATTACCTGTAAAAGAGAACAACATTGATATTTAAGGAGTTAGGAATTAGATATTTACTAGGGTACAGATGCTACTCTTCCATGGTGGAAGAATTCTAGTTGATCTCATACTCTAACTCTATCTTTTTCCTAAATCGTGTTCTTTTTGTGTATGGAGTATTTCTCCTTATCCAATATGCAACCTTTTCGATAATGATCAGGAGATATTACTTATGATAAGTTGGGTTTATCTCCTTCACGTGCATCTCATATGTTTGGGTTGATCACAACTGTGCTTCACAAGATGGACCTGGTCCATGTCTGAGTTCCTTTGTCAGTCTTCAAAACTTCACCTTTACTTGGGCCAACAAATTTCCCTTTTTTGATGATGACGAACTCTGTGCTTTTCACTCACTTAGGCCCTGTCAGAATTCAGCTTATTAATCAATACAAAGTTTAGAAAAATTCACTAATCATCAAGGACCAGGTTAATTAGGTTATAAACATCACTTATTCAGAATATGTAAATCACAATATCTCTTCCCCCTTTCGGAATCATTGAAAAGTTACATAAATAAAGTGTGAGTCCCAGAATTTAGTAATTACTCATGGTCACTGGGGCAACTGCAAGTGCAATCATGGATCAATCATTAGTAATCGGGCAAACATATTTAAACTATAAATGCAATATTAACAGTCAACAAGAGCAAAAACAATAGATATAATTTATAGAAGATATGTTGCTACCACAATCCACAAACAAAAAGCAAAAATATTCAAAACATGAGCAAAAAGAAAGAGAAATCCCTAATCTGGGTCACTGGTGGTACTAGACAGGTTCAGGAGATAAAGGCTAGAATTCCTAAGTCTTGGGGGAGCTAGAGGGTTGGTTTTGAGCTTGGAGAAGATTCACCATATTGTAAAGAATCCCATCATTCTTCTCCGTTTCCCTAGGAAGCTCAGTTCTGAGAGCATCCCTCTTAGATTCAACCTCTGCTAAGCGAGCCTTCAGCCTAGCTATCGCAACATCTTTGGCCCCACTTTCCTAAACTAGAGCCCTCACTTTACTGTTGATAGGTGTCTTCTTAGATGAACCAGGTTCATTAGGAATGGCCCTGACTAGATAGTCACAAGCAATCAGAGTATTAATGATAAAATGGTCCTTGCTTGTGGCCATTTCCCACTTCTTCAGACGCATCTTGCACCGATCCAGGACAGTAGTCAGAATAAATCCACAGGGGATGGCATGAGCCTTGGAGTCATTGATAACCCTGTCCATTAGCTTGATGATGAATGCATGCCAGTTGATTTACCTTACACTTTCAAGGCACTCCATCATAACTAAGTCCATATAGTTAGCAATGTGCCTTCTTTCCTGCCTGGACAGTAGGCACTTGTTGACAAACTCAAAGAGGACTTTGTGTTGTGGCTTCATTTCACTCTTGTGCACAAACATGGCCTCATTCACTTCTTCAACATCACAGAATATCCTAGTGATTTCAAGGGCAGGAGGAAGGGAGTCCAAACTTGGCCATCTTTGCCTAGTGTAGCCATCATATCCCTCAGCAGGGATGTCAAGAATCTCTCCCAGCTTCTTTGTATTGAAGGTCACTTGAACTCTTTTTACTTGGCTGGAATTTTGCCATCTTTGACCTCTGCATTGGCCATGAATTCAATGATTTCATTCCTAGCTAGTCTTCCATCCATCTGAAGGACCATGTCCTTCCAGCCCAGAACAGCTAGGGCATTAACCAGACGAACCATTCCTGGTTTCACCAAGTCTTTCAGCAATCTTCCCTTCAAATATTTTCTTTTGCCAAACTTAGATAGCTTGTCCTGTTCACCATCAGACTCACTCTCTTCTTCACCACTCCATTCCTCATCTTCAGTAATTCTAACTTGTTTGTTCTTCACTGCAGACCTTATCCTCTTGGCCAATGAATGTTCAACAACCTTAGACACAGATGAGGACTTCTTGGAAGAAGTCTTGGTCTTTTTGGGCTTGGGGGTCTGAACCTCCATTGTTGTATGTTCCTCCTGATAGACCTATTCCATCTTCTCAACATCAACAGCTTTAGAGGACTCTGCAACCTTACCTTTTCTTTTATCCATCCTCTTCTTCTTGCTTTCAGCCAAAGCCTTTTGTTATTCACTCTCACTCTGTTTCACCCTACTTCTTGTGGCTCTTCCCTTTGGTAAGGGAATTTTAGTAGTTGTTGGGGGAAGAAGCCTTTCTTTTCTTGGAAGGTTTTGCAGTGCTGGGGGATTTTGGTGTTATAGTTCTCCTTTTTCTTTGGATCATAACTGGTACCTACTTTCTTGAGAAGGTTTTCTAGGGTCTCCTCAATAGATGAACCAGGTTCATCTGCCAGTGAACTTAGATTAACCAACCCTTCAACAGCCTCCCCTAAACCACTTCCCCCTGACTTCTTGTCACTTTCTTTCACAGTCGCATGTTCAACCCCAAAGATAGTTGGTACCATCAATTCAGAAGTGGGTGAAGAACCAGCCATTTCTTTTCCTTTTCCCCTCACATCACTACATACACCCTCTCTCTCTTTTTCTTTTTCATTTTTATTTTTACCTTCTCTCCTTCTCAATTAGGTAATTCCACATTTCTGACAGACCCAACCAAAGCAAACCTATTTTCCAAATTTTTAGCCAAAGCAGAACGTACCTCAGAAAGTGAGTTTTGAGCCTTATCAGAGTCAGAAGACCCAGTTCTTTCCCCCTCACTCGCAGATTTGAACAAATTGTCTAAGTTCTCAAAATCTTGGCCTTGGCTTGACTTCAATTTCTCGTTCAATTTCTTTGAAAGAGCACCAGTTTCCACCATTTTCCGAGAAAGCATTTTTACTCATTTTCTCCTAGGTTGAGGGGTTGTGCTGGGTAGAGGAGGTATGGAGGAACCAAAAAGGGGAGGGTGGTAGAGGAGTTCCTGGATTATATTGAGGGTTTGACATTGTAACTGATTTCTTGAGAGAGCTTGTGAGTTAGGATTTTGGAAGAGAGAACAATTGAGAGTGAAATATATTTTTGATAGTTTGGAATAGTGAAGGTGGCAGAGGGTGATGATGGGTATTTAAAGAAAGAGACCTATTTAATGACTAACGGTAGATTTTAGCAGTAAATTAGAGGTCTAATCAACCTGAAATTTCAGGTTGAATGAACGGTTAAGCTTCCCTAGATTTTAGGCATTTTATGTGTGAGAACTCTAGTAGAGACGGCACTTGTTCAAAAAATAAACGGATAGGATTTTCTAATGTTTTTGAACATAGGTAGGACTCTGCTAAAATATTTATATTTCTAATTGTGCATATAGAAAACATACCTCATTTTTCAGATGACCAATACTGATGAACCAGGTTCTTCATTTAGAATTCTCTTGATCATGCCTCAATTTACCATAATAGAAATTTTTTTGTTAGATATCAGTGAGTCATATCAATGCATGTCACAGGAGTATACTCTTTACAGTATGAAACTGAGTAAAAATTAATCCAGCTATTTACGCAAGTTCCAGATTTTCTAGCAAAAAAAAATTCATTTCTTTTTTCATTGTGCATTCTGAGCTGGTCCCATTAGGTGATCTTAATCATCCCTAATTCTAACTTGTTCCTTTCAAAGCTTTCTCTACTCGGTGTTTTAGTAAAGATGTCAGCAATTTGTTTATCAGTAGCACAGAATTCTATAGTAATCAATCCTTTCTCATAGTTGTCCCTTAAAAAGTGATGCCTAACATCTATGTGCTTAGTCCTCTTATGATGAACTGGTTCTTGGTCATACTAATAGAACTAGTGTTATCACAAAAGATAGGGATGCAACCTATTTCAATGCCAAAATCCACCAGCTGCTGTTTAATCCATAGCAGTTGAGCACAACAAGAGGCAGTAGTAACATACTCAGCCTCAGCAGTGGATAAGGCCACTGAATTCTGCTTTTTAGTGGCCCATGATACCATATACATGACCCAAGGAAGTGTGCCATACCTGAGGTGCTCTTCCTATCCACCAGAAAACCTGCATAGTCAACATCATCATATCCCACTAGATTAAAGTTACTACCTTTAGGGTACCAAAGGCAAAGATCAGTAGTGCCTTTCAAATATCTCAGTACCTCTTGACAACAGTTAAGTGGGATTCCTTAGGATTTGCCTAAAAACAAGCATAAAGCCCTACACTGAAAACAATGTTAGGTCTGCTAGCAGTAAGATACAAAAGTGAACCAAGCATACCCCTATACAACTTTTGATCAACAGATGAACCATGTTCATCTATGTCTAATTTAGTAGTTATTGCAATGGGTGTGTCTATTTCTTTTGATTCATCCATTTTAAACTTCTTAATCAACTCTTTTGCATATTTATGCTGATGGATCATGGTTCCATTTGTCATCAATATATATTTGTACTACAAGAAGGTCCTTACTTTTTTTCCTCGGGAATAGAGTATTGTCAATTTTACCTCTCTTGTAGCCATGTTCAAGCAAAAATTTGGACAGTCGTTCATACCATACTCTAGGAGCCTACTTGAGTCCATAGAGAGCCTTGTCTAATTTGTACACATTGTTTACCGTGAAAATGGTAATAACAATTAAATTTGATTTAGTGGTTCTAAAAATACATGATCTATTTTTATGCTAGTTGTTATGTAGTTGATGCTATGTGGAAGACTTAGAAATGAAATAAGAGCTTAAGTACGAGGTGTTAATCAAACCGAATTGCTATCAATTGGGGCCTCGAGCTCGCATATTCGAGGGCCTCGGGGTCGAGTCTGAAGCTTAGCTTGGAGCTATCAAAGGCGGTCAATGGTAAATATTAGTTATAAACACATCAAATGTGGCTCTTTATGACCACTAATAAGTAATGCATGATGGCAAATAAGTAGAACACAGTAAATACAAGCGATAAATAAGATAACAAAACCAAGAGAATGTGTTAAAGAGCAAAGAGAATGTTCTAGTATATTTAGTATGGAGCAACAGGTGTTTAAAAAATGATAAAGATCCCCTTTATATAAGAGGGGGAACCCCAACATAGTACAACTGCATTTATTACAAAGATATGGACATGGGACACCTAACTAATGCCACGCTACAGGCTCAGACTAGATTGATAAATTTTTTCGGCTCTAGCTTCATGCCTTGGAAACTCCCCATTTTCATCCCGTAACCGTCGGCCTCATACTGTGCCGAGGTCGAGCGTCGATGGCCCTCGAGGGATAAAACTCGATCGTAATTTCGAGCCTTCGAGGCGTCATAACGATGGAAAATTGGATCCTCCGATTTTACCATACACAGATAGTCCCCACGCTTCTTAGAGCAGAACGACAAGAAATGACTTTGATAACCATCTTTCTGAATTTTCCACGATAATTTTATACTGATGATGTCATACTCATAACATAGGCTTTTGTGGCAACCAAGGCATCTCGCTAACTTATCTTTTCAGCACCTTTCAATGCATAGTTGATTCTCATCCTTCTAGGCGATAATTTTGCCGTTGATTCAGTTCCCAAAATGCATTAATTGCATTTGCCAATATGTCTTTCAAGGACATTGATGGCGCCATCGGTTGCATTTTTCAAAAGAGTATTGATTGTGCCCGCCGGTTACTCTGCCCTTTCTCAATAAATGGGGGCTTTATGGAACCAATTCCTTATTCAAGTGTTCTTCAATCAGCCTTTCTCCCATTTCTTATTTCTATCCTCATCCACTGTCATTTCCCATGCCTGAGGCCCGTGGCCTTTTCCCGGAGCCCCTTCTTGTCGAGCGAGATTACAACAACTTCTTGTTGTTGTTGTTATTGCTATCGCCATTGTATCGAGACGAGGAGATAGGGAGGCCAATCTCATCCATCTTGGGAAGGTATTTGGATTATATACCGCTGCTCACCTTCCTACCCCAGCCTAGTGTGGCACGTCACCCCTTTTGATTTCCATGGGGTGTCATGGTACCTCTGGTCGGCAGCTTGCACAACACAATGTATTAAGAAGTGGACTCAATGTAGTCGTGCAAGCGAGGCCAACTCCCGCCAAGTCTTCTACTGGGCCGTGATCTTCCTGGCCTGGTGAAAGCCTTAGCTGTTTGGCAGGCTATGGCATTTTTTCATCCGTTTATACCTCTTCACTTTCCTCTTCTTCATCTTCTCACTTGGAGATACCATTTTGGAGGAACGAGATGAGACCCCCGAGGAGGTGGCGGTCGAAGACACTACCGCCGAGGAAGCATAACTGAGGGGATGACGCTCGAAGATATTGCCGCCGAGGATTCACCCTCGAGCAGAGATTAGACTCTAGGCTTTTCTTGCATATGTACCTTTTTGCTTCTTTGTTTCTGTATAAGGACCCCTTGTGGGATTTTTTAATCATATGTAAGGACCCCTCATGGGCTTTTATAATCGAATGTTTATGAATGAAAAATGTTTCTTTAATTTTTCTCTGATGCATACTATTTTACCTTTATCTATGCTTGTGTATAATCTAAGTGCATGACCCCATCTGTTGGTGCAAATATCGACCCCAGGTTGGACTGATAAACTCGGGTCATCGGGAAACTTGTATTAAACTTAGTGTATAAGGCATTGTAAGTAGATCCCGGATGAGAGACTGCTCGAGTTTAGATGGTATCCCGAGTCCAAGCCCATACGAACAGAGTTTTAAGTGCTTATTTTTCTCATTGAGAGGAGCCTTCGAAATCGGGTACCATCTCGAGTCTTGTAATGACGTCGATTCGCCTTGGAGAGATCCCCAAGGTCGGGTACCATCTCGGGTCTGGCGATGATGCTAGAGGCTTCCTGGAGCCGAACTTCCTTTTGGTGGAGGTCCTCGATATCGGGTACCATATCAGGACTTGTAGTGATATTAATGGCTTCTTGGAGCCTTTCTTCTTTTTGGTGGGGGTACTCGAGATCGGGTACCATCTCGGGACTTGTTTGGTGCGGGGGTCTCCGACCCTGAAACGTCACACAACACTTGTCAAATGGGTGATACGATTGTAAAGTAACCAAGGCGACTCCGCTGGTGCATCTTCCTAAAGCGGTTTCGGCCAACATGTTAATATGCCTCTGGGGTAGGCGAATCATTGTTGCTTTTTCCCTATATAGGGCTGCTTTCGCCCTTTTGGAGATTCCACCATTCTGAGAAGTTACCTTTTTTTCCTGCGTTAGGCTTTTCATTATTTCAGTATTGACGCGCTGGCCTAAATCCCGCTCCAGTTCTCTGATTTTGTTGTAGTCAAGACTACTACATCAGGACCGTTTGGCAGGGAGGAGAGGGTTCCACCGTTGGTTCTTACCTTGTTGGCTCGGTGCATTTTGCTTCGAGAGGGGACTTTTCATCAGAAAAGTGCCCCGATGCTCAGGATCAATGGGAGCATACCTTGAAATTTACTTCTTTGATGGGAGAGGGACACCTTGGGTCGGTGAGGAAAGACTGTGGATGTGGGGAAAAGGTAGTACTACGGGTACCTTCCCCGGATGAGAGTGTTACAGACCGTGCCGAGGGGTTTCTGAATGTTTTCACGTACCCTTAACGATGGGCCCCCTTGATAGGATTGTGCTTGACTTCTGTTGAAAGTATCAGGTTACCTTGGCCAAGATTCACCCGTCATTTTGGCGGATAGTGTTGATGGTGAGTTTCTTTGCGGAGAAGGCAGGGCTTGAATTTACTCTTAGACATCTTCTCAGACTATACCGACCCTTTCATCATCGAGGTATAATAACCTTACGATATCAATCAGCCACGCCTTTCATTGTCAATGATGAAGAAGATGGGGGTCGAGAGTGGATGAGTCGATTCGTCCGAGTACAAACTACAAATATTATCCCTGTGGACTTTATGACATTCCTTGAGGAATGGAATTATACACGTAAGTGGTACACTCGTGCCTTCACAGTTGTTCAATTATGGCTAAGGGGTGTTCCTTTATTGTGCCTTCTTTTCTTTTTCTGCAACGATTTCGTGGATGCTGGGCGAGGTTCTCGATCTGCCGGATTGGGCTCGGAAGTTGGTGACCCACTCGAATTACCACGAGCGTAAGTGGAGAGCTTTATCTAAGGATAGGTGGGAGCCAAAATACCACAGTATGTGTCGTGCTATTTGTTCCCTTCTTTTAGTTGAAAAAGCACTTTCTCTTTCTGCATGATAACCCTGTTATTGTAGGCATTAGGGAGCCTTCCGAGGCGAGGTAGTGTCCCCTTGGGGGTGAAGAAGGATCGATAGCTTCTGGGCTAAAGAATTATAATAATAAGCAAGAGATACCTTTGTAAGGTGATGGCGCTCGGGACAAGGTGAACCTGGGCTGAGGTCCCGGAGTGGAAGTATTAATTGAGCCTGCCGCGCCCGTGATTTCTAGTTTTGGAGAGGTGGTTTATCTTCCGCAGTCGCCTTCTTTTTCTGTTGGAGGTACTTCGAGGGATACCCGAAACTCGGGATCATATGGACCGAGTGATCGTGCCTTGGCCAGGGTCGACTTTTTTGGAGATGAGGGAACTAGGTTAGCATATGTGCACTCGACCTTCAAGGAAGCACATCAGCTTCAATCTGTGGTGAGATTTTGGCACGGGCCTTTCGAGTTTCGTGCCTTCCCTTTCTTACTGAGTTTTCTTCTGCAGGCCTTTGACAAGCTTAAGTCCAAGCTGTTTCACCGTGAGGCCAGGCTGCGGAAAGCTTTAGATGAGGAGAAATCCCTGAGGCTCCTTTGCGATGAAAGGGAATTCGAATTGGCATATTTATTGTATGAGGCGAGTCGGATCTCGAATTATGAGAGCTACTTGAAGGAGCGGGTAGTTTTTGTCCCGAGTGAGCGGGCATTCCTCTTTCTAGCTCCCAAAGCTAATGTTTTGTTTATTTCAATTGCAGAAAAAGTTAGAAGGCTTGGAGACCCTTCAAGACATGTTTGGCCGAGCCAAGCGCAAGTATGATGAGTTAAAGGCCCAGGAGGATGCTTAGGCTTTGAAGGAGGAGGGTGCTCTGGCTAAGGCTTCCGCCCTTGAGGTACAACTTTTCTTAGCTCGTGACAATAGCTTGGTTCGAAAAAATACGATTGCGAAGCTCGAGGCCGAGCTCTCGAAGATAAGGGCCAAGATTGTGGATGCCCGAGTTGAAGCTGTAATTAGCCAAACTAAGGCTGACCAGAAAGTGGCGGTCTATTTGAAGGACACTATCGATGCTCAAGCTAAGCTGAGAAAGATCTTTGACCGCGAAGATAGGAGCAAAGAATATGCTTGGCATAAGTCTCGAAGGAAAACCCTCGACGAGATCCGCGCTAGGGGATTTGACCTCTCGAGAGGGTTGGCGCAGGCGAGGGCAGACAAGCGTGTACTCCATTGCTTCTGTACGATGCCGAGGAAAGCGAAGGAGAGGGCGACGGACCATAGCCCCCAGAGGGAATGTAGATTTTTCTTTCCGATTCTGCATATAGCATTCTTAAATCATGTTTGTAAATGGAGCTTATATTTCTCCGCATGTATGTATATAGAAGAAACCTTGCATCTTTGTTTCTCCTACATTTCTTTTGCCTTGATTTTAGCCGGATGAACTGGTCTTTGAGCATAGGGGAATCCTTAGATTCACGGTATGTCCTTGAGGCTCACTGGGTTGGCTCGTAGGCTCTCACGCGCTTTTGCTCTTAGGCATATTTAGGCCAACTATTTTGGGCTCAGTCCCAGAGTCGGGTACTGACTCAAGCTTGTTTGACCCTCAAGTTGTCAAATTTTAAACTGGCGACAGTCGCTCTTACGCTTTTTGTCAATGCGACCTTTTAGTGTATGTGGGCTGGCGACAATAGCTCTTACGCTTTTGCCCTTAGGCATATTTAGTTAACTGTTTTGGGCTCAGTCTCCGAATCGGGTTACGACTTGAGCTCATTTGACCCTCAAGTTTTTGAATTGCAAGCTGCCCTTAGGCTCTTACGCATTGGGTTGGTACGACCTTTTGTATGTGTGGGCTTGCGACAGTATCTCTTACACCTTGGGTCGATGCGAACTTTTATGTAGGCTTTATTTTTCCCTCGATAAAGACTTTTTGAAATAGTGTTTGCCTAACTCTTTGACAGTTTAAAAAACCTCGATTGTGAGTCGTTATATGGCGATGATCAAGCACCTCGAAAGGTTTGGCTCAGAGGCTGTGTATCTCGAAGCTAGTGTTTAGGAGCTGACATGGTCAAAGCTCTTTTTCCTATATCGAGAGTAGACTATTTAACCGGTTCTTTTTGAAGTATATTTGGAGTAATTGAAGGCCTGTGATTTATAGCGACGGTCGGGCATCCCCGAGTCGGGTGAGTTTGACTGGTACGGCCCTGTGACCGTATTTATTTGTTTTGGCCGGAGCCTTTAATTCCCTAGTGAAGTAGTTTTTGCATATATATTGAGGGTATGCCTTTTTAGGGGTCTTACAAGTTCGATATATAGCCGAAACTTTGAGATCAGGTTTATGCCTTTAGTAAGGTCTTACAAGTTTTTCATGCCTTTGAGGTCTTACAGTTTTGGATACTTGGTACAAGTATTGTTCATGCCTTGGTTGAGGTCTTACAAATGTTGATGTTGCCTTTTGTAGGTCTTACGAGACCGAGGCTGCCCGCATGTGGCCTTACAACCTCGGGTTTTTGTAAGTCGATGGAGATGGCGATTGACGACAGTCCCCGAGTCATCGAGGGTTTCTTGGCTTGGGAGCCATTATTTGTAGACTTGGTATTGCCTCATTAAGGGCTTATGATTTCGGAGTTCCCGACTCGGAGGCCATGTGGTCTTGAGCATTTAACGCCAGTCCCCGAGTGTTCGGGACGTTTTTGGCAGTGGAGTCAGTTTGTGATCTTGATGTTGCCTCATCGAGGGCTTATAAGTTAGGAGCTCTGACCCGGAGGTCGCATTGTTTTAAGTAGTTGAAGCCAGTCCCCGAGTGTTCGGGACATTTTTTTGGCTCTAGGGCCATTTTTTTGCAAAAATATCGAGCTTCCTTGAGATGCAAAATGCTTTTGGGATGTATTCTTTAATTACATGATACAAGTATACATGTTTTTGTTGTTGCTGGCTCGGTTGTTATATGTCGACATAGTTCATTCGACCGTTTGGCCCAGTACATTACTTTCATATTGAGCCCCCGTTCGGCGTATCAGCAGTTTCCCCCCAAAACAATCCCTCGTCTCTTTCTCACTCTCTCAACAATGAGAAACATAGCAACATCACAACCACCATCGGCTCATTCTCTCATCTTAAGAGAAGACAGTAGCCTACTCTCACGCTTCTCTTATTTGAGTCATCACCAACGACTTATGGCTGGCAAGTTGTCCCCGCTCCTCATGGTCTTCAATGACCATCCTACAAGCCAGTGGAAAAGGTGACACTGGAGAGAGAATCTTGTCCGCTTTTCCCTTAACATCGCCAGGCGTCAGCGCCGAAATACCATCGTGCTCGATGTGGATTCAAACGCCACAAATCCACCCAGATATGGCATTAAACGTTAGTCTTATTTGGTTTCTATTATCCCTTCGACTACGTCAGAGTTCATCGCCAGCGAGTCTCTTTTAGATAGTCTTGATTTTCTAATTTCAGATCTAAAAAAACTTCTTTAGCCTCAGAACCTCCGAGAGGGCATTTTTGTCCGAAATTTTTAATTGTCCATGTCCTTCCAACCTTGAGCAGCTAAAGAGTCAACCAACCTCATCATCCCTGGTTCCACCAGGTCCTTCAACAATCTACCTTTCAAAAATTTTCTCCTGCCAAAGATGACAAACTTGTTCTGTTCCTTCTCAGATTCCTCTTCTTCTTCTTCTCCACTCCACTCTTCATCATCTGAAACTTTTGCTTGTTTAGCTTTCACTACAGATCTTGTCCTCTTGGCTAGTGAGGGTTCAGCAGACACAGGTACAGAAAAGACTTCTTGGAAGAAGTCTTGGAATTTTTAGGTTTTGGTGTAGGAACCTCCACTGTTGTACCCCTTTCTTGATGGACCAGTTCCATCTCCTCTTCCTCTACAACCTCATAGGATTCTGCAACCTTTCCTTTTCCCTTCTTCATTTTATTTTCTTGCTTTCTTCTAGAGCCTTTTGTAAGTCAGCTTCACTTTGTTTTACCCTGCTTCATGTGGCTCTTCCCTTAGGCATTGAAGAGACAGTAGGTTTTGGAGATGAAGTTTTTATTTTTTTGGATGGCTTGGGAACATTTAGGGATTTTGATGTGGTAGCTTTGCGTTTCTTTGGGTCATAACTTGCCCCAATCTTTCTCAGTAGATCAGCTAGGGTCTCTTCAGTAGATGAAACGGGTTCATCTCTCCTTTTGCTCAGATGAACCAACCCCTCAGCAACCTCCCCAGACCCACTTCCTCTTGACTTCATGCCACTCTCTTCTAACCTCTCTTATGCAACCCCGCATATAGCAAGAAATGCTCCCTTCCCATTTCCCCTCTCTTCACCACATGCACCATCTATCTCTTTTTCTTTTTCAGACTTCTTTTTACCTCCACTCCTACTCATCTCAGCCAACTTAACATCCCTAATGGGTCCAACCAGAACAAACCTAGTTTTTAATTTTTCAATAACAGATGAACTTACCTCAATAGGGAATTCTTGAATCTTCTCAGAGTCAGAAGACCCATGTCCATCTCCCCCAGTCGCAGATTGAAAAGGTTCAATCTCAGAGCTAGAATTAGAATTTTGAGCTGGGCTTTCTTTCACTTGGATAGCTTTCAACCTTTCGTTTAAAACCTTCCTCAGAGCCCCAGATACTACAGTTTTTCGGGCAAGCATTTTCTGCCTTCGAAACCTAGGTTTTGGAGATTCACTGGGTGGAGTAGGTGAGGATGAATTTGAGGGAGAAGGTGGAGGAGGGGTTCCAGGATGATCTTGTGGGTTAGACATGGTTGTTGATTTCTTGAGAGAATTTGGGAATTTTGGAAAGGAGGGCAATTAGGATTGAAGATGAATTTTTGACGGTTTTAGAATTTTGAAGAGGGCTGGAGATGTGATGTGTATTTAAAGAGAATTAGACATTGATTAGGTAACGGCAGTTTTTCAGGGGTCAAATAGAAGTCTAATCAAACTGAAATTCCAACATTTTAATGATAGATTTGGCTTCCCTAGAGTTTTGGCAAAAATCGCGGTTTTAGAGTTCTAAATGGACGAAACTGGTTCAATGCTTCAACGGATAGAATTTTCTAGGAGTTTGGCAAGTATAGGACTTCTGCTCATGATTGAATTGTTAATCTTTCTAACTGTGCAAAGTTTTGAAAACATACCTGAGCTTTCATATGAACTCACATTGATGAACCAAGTTCTTCGTTTAGAATTCTCTTGAACATGCCTCAAATGCCATAATAGAAAAAACTTTGTAAGAGATCAGTGAGTCATATATACACATGTCACGGGAGTATACTAATTAAAGTATGAAACTGAGTAAGAATTAATCTAGATATTTACACAAAGTTAGAATATTCCTAGCCAATTTATTTTTTCATTGTGTATTCTAAGCTGGGCCTATTAGGCGATCTTAATCATCCCCAATTCCAACCTGTTCCTTTCAGAGTTTTCTCTACTCAGTGCTTTAGTGAAGATGTCAGCAATTTGCTTATCAGTAGCACAGAATTCTATGGAGATCAAACCTTTCTCAAAGTTATCTCTTAAGAAGTGGTCCCTAATATCTATGTGCTTAGTCCTCTTATGATGAACAGGGTTTTTTGTCATACTTATAGCACTAGTGTTATCACAGAATATAGGAATGCAACCAACTTCAATGTCAAAATCTACCAGCTGTTGTTTGATCCATAGCAATTGAGCACAACAAGAGGCAGCAGCAACATACTCAGCTTCAATAGTGGATAAGGCCACTGAATTTTGCTTTTTAGTAGCCCATGACACAAGACATGAACCAAGAAAGTGTGCCATACCTGAGGTGTTTTTCCTATCCACTAGGAAACCTACATAATCAGCATCAGCATAACCTACTAGATTGAAATTACTATCTTTGGAGTACCAAAGACACAGATCAGTGGTGCCTTTCATATATCTTAGTATCCTCTTGACAGCAGTCAAGTGAGACTCCTTTGGATTTACCTAAAAATGGGCACAAAGCCCTACACTGAAAACAATGTCAGGTCTGCTAGCAGTAAGATACAAGAGTAAATCAGTCATACTCCTATACAGCTTTTGATCAACTGATGAACCAGGTTCATCAATGTCTAATTTAGTGTCAGTTGCAATAGGTGTATCTATTTCTTTTGATTCTTCCATTTTAAACTTTTTGATAAGCTCTTTTGCATACTTCTGCTGATGGATCATGCTTCCATTAGGACTTTGTTTGATCTACAAGCCTAAGAAGAAGTTAAGCTTACCCATCATACTCATTTCAAACTCACTCCCCATTAATTTTGTGAAGTCCTTACTTAGCTTATCAGTGGTGGCCCCAAAGATTATGTCATCAACACATATTTGTACCACAAGGAGATCCTTACCTTTTTCCTTTAAGAATAAAGTACTGCCAATTTTACCTCTTTTGTAACCATGCTCCAGTAGGAATTTGGACAATCGTTCATACCATGCTCTTGGGGCCTTCTTGAGTCCATAGAGAGCCTTGTCTAACTTGTACACATGCTCAGGACATTCTTTGCTCTCAAACCCTAGAGGTTATTTTACAAACACTTCTTCTTTTAGGTAACCATTCAGGAAGGCACTTTTGACATCCATCTGATGAAGAGTGAATTCCATGTGTGCTGCAAAGGCTATGAGGAGTCTTATTGCCTCTAGTCTGGTAATTGGAGCAAAAGTCTCATCATAATTTATGCCTTCATCTTGGTTGTAACCTTGGACCACCAGTCTTACCTTGTTTCTTGTAATGGTTCCATCTTTATCAAGTTTGTTTCTGAAAACCCATTTTGTGCCAATAACTGATCTGTCATTGGGTCTTGGAATTAGATGCCAAACTTGACTTCCCTCGAACTGATTGAGTTCATCTTGCATTGCATTCACCCAATCTGCATCCTGCAAAGCCTCAACAACATTTTTAGGCTCAATAAAAGATAAAAAGGCATCAAAAGCACACAGATTGTTTAATTGTGATCTAATTTTGACTCCAGATGTTGGATCAGTGATAATGTTCTCAATAGGATGAGAACTTTGATACTTGTGAGGTTTCACAACCAACTGGTTTCTGCTAGATGTTTCTCCCATGTTCTGTTGTTGAGGAACAGGGTCAAGTACAAGTTCTTTTAGAGGATTTATTTCAATTCCTCTTTGATTAGTTCCCCCTATCAGGTTTCCCTGGATGGAAGAACCTGTTCCATCACATGTTCCTTCTTTTGGTGCCACTTTGACTTGTGTTGAGGCTTCAGTCAGATCCTTTACGAATCCAATGGCTTCAACTTTGTGTTTCTGTCTCTCACAAAGAATGTTAGTTTCATCAAATACTACATGTACACTTTCTTCTACACACAAAGTTCTTTTATTTAACACTTTATATGCTTTGCTATGTGAAAAATATCCCAAGAATACTCCTTCATCACTTCTGAGATCAAACTTACCTAGGGATTATTTTCCATTATTGTGCACAAAGCACTTGCAACCAAATGCCCTAAGATGGGATATATTTGGTTTTCTCCCTTTAAGTAACTCATAAGGAGTCTTCTCTACAAGAGTTCTAGTCATGCATCTATTGATAATATAACATGCAGTGTTTACAGCCTCTGCCCAGAAGCTATGGGGCAGTTTACTAGAAAGAAGCATAGTCCTAGCCATGTCTTCAAGAGTCCTATCCTTTCTTTCAACTACTACATTTTGTTGAGGTGTCCTAGGGGAAGAGAAGTTATGATCTATACCATTTTTATCACAAAATTCAGCAAATTTAGCATTCTCAAATTCAGTTCCGTGATCAGACCTAATTGATGCAAGTTGATTTCCTAATTGTTTCTGAGTTTTTCGAACAAAGGCAGTAAATATGTCAAATGCTTCATCTTTAGATGTTAGAAACAGTACCCAGGTAAATCTAGAATAGTCATCAATAAGTACCATTACATACTTCTTTCCACATCTGCTCATGGTTCTCATTGGACCACATAGATTCATATGGACCAGTTCCAACGACTTGGTTATGTTTACCATTTTCTTGCTTTTAAAAGATGATCTTACCTGCTTCCCCTTGCACAAGCCTTACAAACTGTCTTCCTTGAACTTGATGTTAGGTAACCCTATCACCAAGTCCTTAGAGACCAATTTGTTTAGCTGATTCAGACTGGCATGACCAAGTCTTTTGTGCCACAGGAGGGGATCATTATCCAGCACACTTAGGTGGGTTAGTTCATTTTCTGAGAGAGTGGACAAATCTACAATGTAAATATTGTTAACTTTCTTCCCTGCAAAATAATCTTGTCAGTGGTAAGATTAATCACAAAGAATTTAGTAGAGGTGAATGCTACAAGGTTATCTCTGTCACACAGTTGTGACACACTAATAAGGCTGTAAACCATCAATCAAGTAGACATTCTCAATGGAGTGAGAGTATGTCTTACCTACCTTTCCAACCCCAATGATCTCACCTTTCTTCCCATTTCCAAAGGAGACATTGCCTCCATTTAAGTCCTTAAGTGAAAGGAACTGGTTCTTGCTTCCAGTCATATGTTTTGAGCAGCCACTATCCATGTACCATATTTGGCTGCTTCCCTACACTTGGACCTGCAAAAAAAAATCAGGGGTTAGTCTTAGGAACCCAAACTAGTTTGGGTCCCTTTCTATGGGCAAAGGGATAAATCAGATTCCTTCTAGCCCACCCAGGCAGTCTATTTTTTTCTTGAACAAAAGTTTTGTTCTTTTGACTGGCCTTTTCTTTTGCATTACATCAGTCTTGTCACAATGTGTGCAAATTTTGTTTTCAGGGAGAGTGAGGTACTTGCTTTTAGGATCCCACATAGGTGCTTGAGTCCCATAACCAAGTCCTCTTTTGTTGTTACTATGATGTTCGTGTAGCTAGGAGAGTGAATCAGAAGCCTTGTTCCATTTGCAAGTTCTACCTAGTTCATGTTTACCTTCCCTAGATCTTCTTTTAGTACTCTTATTTGCTCATCTTTCCTGTATAGCTCATCCTTCATTTTTCCTAAGTTTTCTTCTAGGGTGAGATGAGTGTGATCAGCTTTTTTCTTTCCTGTTCCTAGTTTTAGTTTTAAGTTCTCAGACCTAAGTTCTAGGACACTAGTGTCAAGTTCAAGAACCTGGTTCTTTAACTCAGTATTTTCACTTTCATTCTCATTAGCCCTAGACTCTAGATTTTTGCACTTGGCTTTTAGGATCATAGATTCCGTAGACAGCTCTTCCTTTTCATTGTTAATTATCTCAAACTCATCTATGAAATCCTGCAATAGCTCAGACAACCTTTCTTTAGACGGGAATTTAATCTTATCTTTGAGATGAAGAATACTTACCTCTTGTTCATCATCTGATTCTCATATGGCCATAAGAGCTTGTTCATCTCCAGCTTCATCTTCTGAGTCCTCATCTGATGTTTCTCCCCAGGCAGCAACCATAGCCTTTGTTGATCCTTTGTTCCTTTTTGGTTGAACCTGTTCCTTCTTCCTGCTCCTTCGTTCAGCCCTTTCCTTCTTCCACTCAATTTCCTATTGAGGGTAGTTTTTGATCATTTGATCAGTCTTACCAGACTTGTAGCAGCCCTTATTGGTCTGTTTCTCAGGAGCCCTTGGTTTGTTGAAGGTTGTACCTCTTGAAGAACCCTTTCCTCTCATCAAGTAATTTTTGAAATTTCTAGTGATCATAGCCATTTCATCATCCTCCAGATCTGAACCTTCAGCAATTCTGAGAGCCAGACTTTTTTCCTTCTTGGGTGCATCCATTTTCATGGTCTACCTTCTCAGTTCATAGGCAGTAAGGTTTTCTATTAGTTCATCCAGCTTGAGGGTAGCAATGTTCTTTGATTCCTGAATAGCAGTGATTTTGCTTTCCCAAGAGACTGGCAGAACCCTAATCAAAATCTTCTCAACTTTTTCTTCTTAGAGAATAATCCTTCCAAGAGATTTAAGTTCATTTGTCAATATGGTGAACCTTGTATACATCTCTTGGATGGTTTCTCCTTCCTTCATGGTGAAGTTCTCATACTGGGAGTACAACAGTGTTCCTCTGGACCTCTTCACTTAAGGTGTTCATTCATGAGTCACTTGCAAAGTGTCCCAAACTTCCTTAGCAGTAGTACAGCTTTGAATTTTACTGTACTCATCTGGACCTAGTCCACACACAAGCCATTTCTTGGCCTTGGCATTTTTCTCCCAGTTCTTTAGGTCTTCAATAGTGCAGTCAGCCCTTGTCTTAAGCATATCCACTCCTTCAGCATTGTTCTTTATAGTTGCTAGAGGACCATCAGTGATTATGTCCCAAAGCTCATAGTCTTCTCCTATGATGTGATCCCTCATCCTGTTCTTCCACCAAGAATAGTACTGACCATTGAAAAGTGGAGGCCTAGCAGTGGATTGCCCTTCCCAGTTCCCAGGTGGTGAACTCATGTTGATCTTTTCCTAAGGTGTTAGCCTCTTCAAGGATAACCCGCTCTGATACCAATTGATGTTCTAAACGTCAATACCATACAAGAGGGGGGTGATTTGTGTGGTACCCAATTTTCGCTCTAGAAGAACCAGGTTCTTCTAGGTATTCTAACTATTACTGTTTGCAGAATAAAAGGTACATAAAATAAATAACACAGAGATTTTTACGTGGAAAACACCTGGCTCAAAAGGTGAAAAAATCACAACCTACTACTTAGTAGGATTTTCCCAAACTTCCATTAAAATCACTGAGCCAAAATAGCATTTACAAAAAAATTTGTAAACCTAAGGATTAACTCTAATCCCGTTGTAGCACACAGCCTCAATTGTTGCGACAACTTCAAGTTAGCTTATAACTTGAACACTCAAAGTACCTAATACAATTGCTTCTATAAAAGCTAAAAGGTACAACTTTAAACCACCTACTACAATTGAACTAGAATAAGAAAAAACACAATGGAACTGGTTCTTCTATCTCGTTCAAGTAGCTTCAAGAGTGCACATTCAAATCTCACATAAATTGCTTACAAAATTGCCTTGCTCTTTTGCTTTCAATTTAGTTTAACTTCTGCATTTGTGCAATACCTGTAAAAGAGATCAATCACTATCATTTAATAGGTTAGTAATCAGAGTTTGATTGGGACTCAATTGTTGATCTTCTATCGTAGTTGAGTCCTTGAAGATCTCAAACTCCAACACTATCTTTTATCTGGATTGTGTTCTTTTCATATAAGGAGACCTTCTCCCCTTATCCAATATGCAACCTTTTCGATCAGATTATAAGATATTGTTGATGACTTATCTTCTTCACGCTCATCTCTTTCACGTGCATCTCACATGTTTAGATCAAGATTGTGCTTCACCAGATGGACCTGGTCCATGACTGAGTTCATTAGTCATTCTTCAAAACTTTACCTGTTCCTGGGCCAACACCTGTGACTAAAAGGAGTGGTGGAACAGGTACTCGAAGTCCTAAAAAAACTTCTCCTAAAGGTAATAGGAAAGGATTAAATCCTACTACTCCTATTTTTAATCCTGTTTCAAAGGGGAGTGAGGCAGCAAAACACTGAAGATCTACTAGTCCTACAGGAAGAAGGAATGATGAGCCAATCAATAAGGAGTTTACATCAAAATGGGTACAACGAGCTTTTGCTGGCAACTTTGTAGCTACTAATACATCATATTAGGAAGTTTCATCTCATGACACAAAGGTTGAAAAGATTTTGGCAAAGGAAAAGAAAACTATGGTTGATGTAGAAGTTGAGGCAAGTGAAGAAGTGTTTACATCTATGGAGAGAGTCAAGTGGACTAGAGGTAGGCTATGGGGTGATCTAATTGAAGAAGATCCTGATGAAGGGGTCATTCCAGATCGTATGCAGTCTGAAAGAGAGTCAGATGTTGATGTTGATGTTGAGGAAGAAGAAAAAAGTGTCAATGGTGAGGATAAGCTGAACAAAGATGAAGAGCTGGTTAGCAAGGAGCAGGTAATCCCAAAGCCTACTGATGGGAACAAGGAAATAATTGGAGAGGCACATAATTCTATTGATGAAACAGGAATTATTGCAACTGAAGCAAGAAATCCCAATACTGCGACAGTAAATCCTAAGGACATTAATGTGAATGAGGGTGATCCAGGTGGGAAGCGGAATGATCCATTCCCTAAAGAGATCAACAAAGAAATGGGAGAGAGTGCTACAGGTGGAAACAAGCTGCAGATTAAGGAGCAAGCTAACATGGAACGAATCAGTACTGTTCCATTGGGAAATAGTCAAGTCAGGCAACAACAACATGGGGAAAAATCTATAATCTATGAAGAGAAACCCAAAGAACTTGACAAAGATGTAATTCATGACAGAGGAGCATGACATCAAATTGAAAGTGTAGGCAAGGATTTGGATGAGGAGTCCACTGCTCAAAATTTCAGAATATTGCAAGGCAAGGTGACTTATCTTCTAAGCACATGGACAAGGTTAAATCAGCAACAAAGGGAGGAAAAAGATAGTGAAGGAACCAGTTAAGGATCCTTCAATTCTTTCTGCAACTGGAGTCAAACAAGGAGGACACTCACAAAATCAAATAACCTCTGATGGATGCTTTAATTTGGAATATCAGGTCAGTGAAGACCATGCAAGAATTTGAGAGGCTCATTACAATGAACAAGCAGCATAACTTTGAGTTCATTGGGCTCATGGAACCAAAACAACAAGCTAAGAAGCTGGAGAAGTGTAGAAGAAGTATTGGTTTTGCACAAGCGGTTGCAAATGTCTCCAACAAAATTTGGGTATTTATTAACGAGGTGTTTGAAGTTAACATCATATATGATATGGTGCAGCAACTAACTTTAAGACTATTTCACACTGAAACTCGCGTGGAATTGATCTTAACACTGGTGTATGCAAATGTGATTCTATAGAGAGGATTGAATTATGGGATTCACTATATAATTTGGCAAGAGATATGACTGTTCCCTTGCTTGTTGATGGGGATTTTAACATAATATGGGATAAAGAAGAAAAGTTTAAGGGCTTACCAGTGTCCTTGAATGAGATCGATGATTTTAGGCATTGTATAAACACTTGTAATCTCACAGACTTGGGCTTCAAAGGCAGCATTTTTACATGGTGGAATGGGCGTACAGATGAAGAGTGTATCTTTAAGAGGTTAGATCGTTGCTTGGCTAACATGGAGTTCCAACAAACTTTCCATGGGCTGGAAGTGTCTCACCTATCAAGAACAGGGTCAGATCGACCCATGCTATTGAAATGCGATATTGAAGCTGAACCAGTGAAAAGGCATTTAGGTTTCTGATTTTTTGGATAAAGAATGAGTTTTTTAAGGAGGTAGTGAAAGAAAATTGGCATGTGGATTTCCATGTTAATCCTTTTGTGCTATTCAATTACAAGCTGAAGAAACTGAAGAAAGCATTGACTACTTGGAGCAGGGCAACTTATGGAGATATCTTCCAAAAAATTGCAAGTTTGGAAGATGTGGTCTTGATACATGAAGCTCAATTTGAGGCATTCCCTACGCAAGATAACAGAGAACGATTACAAAGGGTTCAAGCTGAGATGATCAAATATTTGGCCATCGAGAAAGAGTTTTGGAAGCAAAAGGCCGAGATGCAATGGTTAAGGAGGGGGATAGAAACACAAAATTCTTTCATGCACATGTCAATGGCAGAAGGAAAAGGCTTTAGCTCAAACGTATCCAAGACAATGCTGGAAATTGAGTTGAGGAAGATGGTGAGATTGTGGAGGAGGCAGTGAAGTTCTTTGAGGAGCAATTTACTGAAAACACTGTTCCATCAAATTTTAGGATTCTTAATCACATTCCTACTCTCATAGATGGAGGGCAAAATGATGAACTGATGAAGCAGCCTACTATGGATGAGGTCAAAAAAGTTATTTTTGGTCTTAATGGTGAGAGTGCAGGAGGTCCGGATGGATTCATAGGTAGTTTCTATCATGCTTGTTGGGATATTATTGGAGAGGACATTTTTGACATGGTTAGAGCTTTTTTCAATGGACAAGAATTGCTCAAATGTGTTACTCACACTGATCTTGTCCTATTGCCTAAGAAGAAGGAGGTGACAACTTTTTCAGATTTGAGGCCCATAAGCCTTAGCAACTTTTCCAACAAAATCATTTCAAGGGTTATTCATGAGAGGTTAGTATGCTTACTTCCAAATTTAATATTTGAGGAGCAGACTGGCTTTGTAAAGGGAAGGAGCATGGTGGAGAATGTGTTGTTAACTCAGGAAATAATAACTGACATTAGACTGAGAACCAAGGCAGGACCTAATGTTGTTATTAAACTAGACATGAACAAGTCATATGATAGGCTTTCATGGTTATTTTTGACAAAAATTTTGAAAAAATGAGATTTGGTGAGAGATTCATAGGGTTGGTATTTGGGATTGTCACAAACAATTGATACTCAGTGCTTATAAATGGGCAACCTAATGGTTTTTTCAAATCATCTAGGGGTGTCAAACAAGGGGATCCTTTATCTCTTATATTATTTATCCTGGCTGCTAAAGCTCTTTCCAGGGGTTTAAATTATTTGCATTTGAACCTATATTTTTGTGGATTTGGAATGCCTAAGTGGAGCCCTAAAATCAATCACTTGGCTTATGCGGATGACACTATCATATTCTCCTCATCTGATGCTACTTCTCTTAGATTGGTGATGGAAATTTTGGATGCTTATGAGGTGGCTTCTGGACAATTGGTAAACAAGAGCAAATTTGCAATCTATATGCATCATTTGGTTAATATGGAGGTTGTCACAAAGGTTGAAAGAGTTACTGGAATTGGAAGGAAAGATTTTCCTTTAACTTATCTTGGATGTCATATCTTCTACTCTAGAATAAAGATGGATTATTATCAGGATTTAATAACTAAGGTGATGGACAAATTACAAGCATGGAAGGGGAAGTTATTGTCAATAGGTGGCAGAGCAGTGTTGATCTCACATGTTTTATAAAGCATGTCAATCCACTTACTTTCAGTAGTAAACCCTCCACATTATGTCATCAACAAATTACACAAGATATTTGCTCAATTCTTCTGGAGTAGTGCTATTGGAGGAAGTAGTAGACATTGGGCATCTTGGAATACTTTGTGTATGCCTTGTGATGAGGGGGTATTGGGTTTAGATCATTGCATGATGTGTCAAAGGCTTTGTTTTGTAAATTGTGGTGGAATTTTAGAACTAAGCCAAGCCTTTGGAGTTCATTCATGAGCCAAAAATATTGTAAAAAATTGAATGTTTTGATTGTACCTTGGAGAAGGGGGTCTCATATATGGAGGAAAATGTTGGAGTGTAGGGATGCTATTGAGCACCAAATCACATGGAAACCTAATATGGGATCCTCACTCTTTTGGTTTGATAATTGGACAGGGTTGGGGGCTTTATATTTTCTTGTACCTCCAGATTTTGGGATAGATGAATCCATTCACAATGTCTATGATGTGGTGGAGGATGGGATGTGGAATGTAGAGAAAATACAGGAGGCATTACCTATGGACTTTGCTATGCACATTCTGGATAGAGTAAAACCTCTAGGGATGGAGAACATATTAGATGTTCCATACTGGATGTTGGAAACTCGAGGAAACTTCAATGTCAAGTCGGCTTAGGAGTACTTAAGGAGAAGGAATGATCCAAGACTTGCTTACAAAATGATATGGGTGAAGGGATTGTCGTTCAAGATCTCATTCTTTATGTGGAAAGTATGGAAAGCTAAGCTCCCACTAAATGATTTCATGAGAAGCT
Organism: Nicotiana sylvestris; assembly: GCF_000393655.2. NCBI lineage: Eukaryota > Viridiplantae > Streptophyta > Magnoliopsida > Solanales > Solanaceae > Nicotiana > Nicotiana sylvestris. The sequence goes on along the minus strand of NC_091057.1, from coordinate 85,455,431 downwards.
TGGGTTACTTCATGCCTTCAAGATGTTGGTATTGCATTGATCCACAAGAAGAATCACTGACTCATCTGTTCTTTACGTCTCATGCTGCCAAGATAGTATGAAAATACTTCCTAGCGAGAGCTGGATTCAAATGGAGGGGTTGACATTGCATCAGGCGATCACAAGGTGTTGGACTGCTCGTGTACTGCCTAGAATCAAGCATATCATGCAAGCACTACCTTCGTGTATAATTTGGGAGTTGTGGAAAAGAAGAAATAGTTACAAATATGGGGAGGTTGTCACAATCAGTAGGGTAATATACCAGGTATCCTCCTTGCTTCAAGCTCTTGTTCGAGTTAGAAAGCTAGACTTTAGTAATGTCCCTCATAAATGGCACAACTTGTTAAATATGCTGAAAAACTATACTCCTAGGATGAGCAATGAAAAGGTGATTTGGGAGATGCCTAGGGAGGATTGGGTGAAGGTTAACACTGATGGTGCTTCGAGGGGGAATCCGGGGAGGAGTTCAATTGGAGTTTGTATAAGGAATGAGATAGGAGATGTAGCATATGCTCTTGGGAGGGAGATTGATGAAACAACAAATACAGAAGCTAAAGAAGTTGCTATACTGGAGGCATTGAGAATATGTATTGCTCGCAGCTATGATAAAGTGTGGCTTCAAACTGACTCTCTGCTCTAAAAAAATATGGTTGAAGGTTTATGGAAGCCTCCTTGGAGTATAGTTGATTATATAGAGGAGATTTGGCAGCTGATGAGCAGGGGTAATTTCAAAGTGACACACATCTTTAGGGAAGGTAATAAGTTGGCGGATCACCTTGCAAACTATGCACTTTATGTATGAGAGATTGAAGGATATGATTTTTGGCATTTGGATTCAACTGGGAGAAGGATTATTAATGAAGACAAGCTCCAATGTCCTTATTTGAGGGTGAAGGTAGAAAAGAATTAAGGGATAAGGAGGCAAGGTGGAGGGGAGAGCAGGAGCTAAAAGATGACCATCATGTACAAATCCTTTGGGAGGAGTACAGGATGGCTATTGTTTTCTCTAACAAGTTTTATTTTTTTGCAGGTAATGGTTATGCATCTCTGCCTTGTCTCTTGAAGGAATCTCAGATGGTGGTATCAGTGAGTCACACTCAATCCATTGAGAGGAAATCAAAGGCAAGCAGAGGTGCAGATGCAAAACAGGACATTATGTTGTCCAGCTTATGCAGTCGCAAGTGTTTTTGGCAACTGTCAGCAGCAAAAGTTACTAGGAGGCCCAGAACATTTAAGAGAAATGGGTAATTTGGAGTAGGGGATACAGGGGAAGATAGTATGAGTTCTATGTATACAGGGAGTCAGGCAAAGATGGGTGTTATACAACAATACATGAGCATAAAGGGGCTAAAAATTAGGAATCAAAAGCTGGGGGTCCAACAATTAGGAAAAATCGAGGTGAGTATGATCAATGAGGTTTTATGGCATATCAGGTTCGAGGGAGTTACATACTTGGGCTGGAATGGAAAAGAAATGAGGAGAAAGTAGACAAGGGAGCTAAAGAAAAGGAAGAGAGGATGGGTGGGGAGATTGGCTTCAAAGCAGGATCAACATCATCAAATTCTTTTGGAGAAGATGGTGTTGGTCGATGTTTTCACTAACCTCGTGTTCTTTTTTGCAGGAAACGTTAATGTACTCATGTCTTGCCATTTAATACGACTTCCATGGGTGGTATTAGTACTTGGTACTCATTCCCTAGAAGAAGGAAAGATGGCAAGCACAAGCATGAGAAGGCAACCTTAGAAAATTTTGTGCATATGCTTGGGCTGTTTTTGGTGCTTGATTCTGGGTAATTTGGCTCACCATGGGCACAAACCTCTACCATAGCAACATAGGACATCTCATGAGCTATCATTAGATGCAAGTATCTCTACAACAAGGCAAGGAACAATACACGTAAATGGAGCTAAATACAGCATAGTTGAAATGACTGAATTATTAACATGCCTCACTTGGCAGGTTCATTTGGAGAAATTGGGTTCGACTGGGGTTGAAAACCTCACATGGCAAGCTTATAGGATTCACCAAGAAGGTTCTTGTTCAACGATTGCACGAAATAACCAAAGGATGCCATAGGCGACTAAGGGCAAAAGCAATGCAATTGTTGGACAAAGGTACTCTTTATATCTGATGGTTTCATTTTGGATCGAGTGCAATGCTTCACTGATCATGCAGGGAAATACATATCTGTGTCTATTCTGGGCAAGGACAAACCAAGGAAAAGTACAAATTCAAAGGAAACACGAGCAAAGAGGCCATATGTGCAAATGCTCGGCAGTGGCTATTCATACAGAAGGATGTTGGTGCAAGGCATTTAAAATGCAGCTGCTTCGAAATTGTTTTGACCTTAAGGGGCTAGTTTTTGCATTCAATGTTTATAGTACATCATTTGTGATATCAATTTTGAGCTCCTTGCTCAATATTGATAATAGGAGTCATGTAATCGTCATAGTTTATTTCTCTCATTTTGTAAGACCACCTGACACTATGTTTGTTTGTTTTTTTTAAATATATAAATAAAAAAAACTAGCCCTAGGCACTGCCTAGCGGATTGCTAAAAAAAAGAAATATGATCTAGGACTCTAATTAACCCTAATATTAGTCATGTCAACAAGACTCATAACATGTTTAGAAAATATGTCTGCATGATGCAATTGATTTCATTTGCTATTTGTACGGATCGCTTCATAGACAACATGCCTATAGAACTCCACGTTGAATGTTTGAAACTATTTACGATGATACCTTCTTTAATGGTGTTGCCCGCTTAGAAATCATGGCTATAGGATTAAATAAAATGAGAATTTGCACCACTCAACTGCACCGTACTTGAAACTTCCCTAATTGGATCATTTAGAAATCATGCATGTAGGACTTAAACAATGCAGCATGTTCATCAACTATCCATGTATGAATTCTAGGTCTGCTTACTTATAATTGGACGTCCACATGCCCCACCTAGTAACCATGTCTTAGGTTAATCAAATTCGAAAGGCAATTTTTCGTTTAATTCTGATTAGAATGCTTTTTACTTGACTGTTCTGTTGTCGTATGTTACTTGACAAAATATGCGCATATAAGCCTATGTGTAGAGGTAAACATGAAATTCCCTTTGTGCTAATTGCATCCTACATGAAGTCCTATTTGTTTCAACTATGTGACGTCTAGTTTTCTCATTTTGAACAGCCTAGATTGAGTCTAGAGCTACCTATATAGTGGTCCAAAGCCTCCTGGATCATAGGCATGGGAACGGGTAGGCATACATAGGGCGCGACTTAAAATTGAATTAGTAAGCTTTAGGTAAACAACTAAAAGATAGTAATCGAGTACCAGGAGATGATAGTCTGTGCTCGCTGGATAATATGAGCAACCCTTCCCTAATGTCTATTTATTCCTTGTATATTTGTTTGTTAAGAAACCTAGATTTGACTAGAATATATCTTGTAACTTCCAAAAAGTTGTCTCAATTATTAGTGGACAAGTTATTTTTTCTCTTGTGTACGATTTCTCTTAATCAATTATTTTGTCCTATTTTCATTTTGAATAGTTGATCAGTTACTCGGACTCTTTACTCTCTCTTAATTGGCATGCTCACGTAAAGTAGTTATAATTTGATAATCCGCACATAGTGTAAAATTCCACCGGGAACCATATTTATGGATCTCGAAAAGTGGCTAACACTTTTTCTTTAAGGTAATTTGAGCCTTTACCCGATTTTTGATAACACGGGCTAATTAAAATAGAGTTATTTGTAAGTAGGTGCCCTAACACACCTCAAAAAATCGTTAGGTGGCGACACTTCTCTTTTACTACTCATTTAAAAGACTTGTCATGTGTCCAAACCCGCTTTTGCGAGAAAACGGGACGCGACACCCCTCCCTATCCTATTAGGGGAGTTTTCCTCCTACCTATGATAAGAATATATTGTTTCCTAATAAGGAGATTTTTGTTGATGAAGCTCACAAGGCTCTTTTTGAGATGAAGTCATTCAAGGGAGCGAGAGTTGATGGCTTTTGTGCCGCCGTTTTCCAATTTAGCTGGGAGATTGTTAAAAATTCTATTTGTAAGTTTGTTCAAGAAGCTCTAGATGAAACGAAATTTTAGGAGAAAATGTATAAGACTATCATTACTCTTATCCTTACAAAAAATAGCCCCTCTTCTATTTCTAATTTTAGGTCTATTAGTCTGCTACCTCTCTTCTTTAACATTTTGATAAAAATCCTCATTGATTGGTTGCAAGTTTGTCTCCCCACTTTGATTGGTGGGACTTAAACAAGCTTTGTTCTCAGCGTTAAATTGTGGATTACACCATGATTGTTCAGGAAGCAATTCACTCTATGATGAGTAACAATTAGGGTAATAAGGGTTGAATAATTATTAAAGTTGATTCGAAAAAAGCTCATGATCGATCGCCTATGTTGGAATTTTATTTATGACACACTTGTTGAAGATGGGCTACCTGGGCTGCAAGTAATTTAAATTTGGTTTGGAACGACAAACTCACAGAATCTTTTAAGCCTTTAAGATCGAGGAGTTAGGAAAGGTGACCCCCTGTCGACTTACCTTTTAATGCGTTGCATGGAAAGGTTATCTCATGGTATGAATAAAGCTACTGCATTATTGGCATCCAATTTATTTGGGTAGACATGGCCTCAACTGTTCTTTGCAGACGATCTTGTCTTGTTTGCTGAGGCCTCCTTGAATCACTTACAAGTAATCTCGGGAATATTCCAAAAGTGTTCTACATTGTTATAGTCAGAAGATAAATATGGAGAAGGCTGTTTTTTGTGTTTCTAAGAATTGTGCTCCTGAGCTTATTTCAGATATTCAATGAGTTTCTAGCTTTAAATATTCTGATAATATATATGGGTTGTGTAGGAATTTTATTTGGAAAAATAACTCGCGAAGTGTATCTTTTTATTTGAAGAAAAAGAGAGGAGGCCTTGGCATTAAGTACTTAAGAAAATTTAATGATGCTTTTATTGCCAAACTTCATTGAAAGATTTATTTCGGAACTTAATGCTCTATGGGTCTCGGTCTTAGATGGAAAATATATATAGGATCAAAAGTAAGCTTCTTCCTTTATCTTTTCTTCTTCTTGTGGTACAGTTTTATGGAATTATATGTGCAAGCTTTGGCCACTTATTTGTTATAATCTCTATTAGTCAATTGCTAATGGTAAAATATTCTTTTTGGTATGATATATGGTTGATATATAGATAAGCCTTTAATCGAGAGAGATGATGTTTTTTTTCCTGCCTGTTCATATTTTGTATTGGAATTTATCGGATGTTATTGGGCATAATGACAGACTGGAATTTGCAGCTCCTTTCTCATTATGGCCCGCAATAAATAGTGGAGTTACTTGGTAACTTTTCACCTCTTAGTCAATAGTTTAGAGAGAGAGTTTTCTGGAAATAGACCGCAAGTGGATCCTTCAGGTTGCTTTGATGTGTGAGGTTCTTAACAATTTGGGCCAGCTTCTGTCTAATAAAGTTTGGAAGTTAATTTGGGGCTGGTGTGAGCCCGAAAAAATTTGAGTTTTTATTTGGTTATGTGACAAAGGTAAACTTCTTACTGATTTAGAAAGATATTATCGATATCTTAATACTCTGGGAGATACTTGCATTAGCAGAGGATGAATCTGTATTGCATGTTTTGCGAGATTGTATTTATGCTCGGGCTATTTGGGACTAGGGGTGTTCAAAACGAACAGAAAAACCACACCAAACCAAAAAACCAAACCAAACCGATTAAAAAATCCGACTAGGTTTGGTTTGACTTGGTTTGGTATTGAGTAAAAAAACCCGAACCAAACCGACATATAAATATATAAATTTTATTTATATTTTTAAGACTTTATAGTGATTTTTTCTTTAGAAAATATAGAAATATATTTGGGATACTCTCATGTATTAACCTTGAAAGAGTAAATTAACGAAAAATTATTGTTAGACGACTAAAAAAATAACTATCATGTGTTACTAAAAAAATTCTTCCATTAGAATATTTTAATAGATCATATGTTTGTCAATTTTTTCGATATTTACTAAACATATATTCACTTATCAAAGCTTTATCTACAATTTTAATAAAGTAAGATTGAAATAATATACATGTAACAAAAAAATCCGAAAAACTCGACAAAACCGAACCAATCCAAACCGACATAATTGGTTTGGTTTGGTTTTGATAAAAACCGAACCAACCTGGTTCATGTACACCCCTATTTGGGACCGCATTCTTGCTGCAGAAGATATGTCTCGCTTTTTTGGGTACACCTACTGGCAAATATGGATTTGGCGTAATAATGCTCTGTTCCAAAATAAGAAACTTCCAGTTAATAAAAAGGTGGCGGCTCTTGTTAACATGATTAGAGCTTGTGTTACTTCTTGCTGTTCGTTAAATATTATTGGGGAGATTTCTATTAATTAGCAGGGAGTCTTGTTGTGTTGGTCACCTCCTAGCGATGGGTGGGTAACTTTGAATGCAGATGGGACCCTTCAAAAGAGTATTATGATGGGAACTGTTGGCGGTATTTTTCGAATTTGATGGTAGGTGGCTTAGTGAATTTCAATCAGGATTGGGGTCAGCACATCTATCAGAGCAGAGCTATGAGGGTTCTCACTGGTCTTCAATAAGCCTAGGACAACGGGGTGATGTCTAAGTTGCCTTGAAAAGTAATAATTTAGCGTGATTCATGTGTTGTGGTCTGAAGGGTCTGTGCCTCATCGGAGTGGTGATATAATCAACCACATCCGTTATCTCTCGGCTAGAAATTGGGTGGTCTTTATTGCTCACATCTCTATGTAGGCTAATTCGGTAGCTGATGGATTAGTCAATTTGGCTTTTAGTCAAGTGCCTCGTTTTGAATGAATGCGCTTGTGTCTACTAACATTTCTTCGGGCTGTTGGGGTTTCATTCTCTCACTTTATTTTTAGCTCTTTTTTTATGCTTTATTTCCTCTCTCCCTCTCTCTCTCTCTCTCTCTCTCTCTCTCTATATATATATATATATATATATATATATAATAGTCAGATTTACAAGTGGTTATTCAAAAATAACCACAGTTTCAAAAGTAATCGAAATTTTGTCACTTTTCATGTAAAGATAAATTTGAACGAAAACACTATTCAAAATTCGGAAAAATACTCCAGTATATTATCCTAGGGCTTTTGCATATATACCCGATTTTGGGATCACAATTGAACCTATACCCACTTTGCAAAAAAGTTTACAAGCGTACCAACTTTACGATCAACTTCAGACTTATTGGTCTAAAGTTATAAAAAAAATGCCTGAAGTGAAAAAATTGCACTTCATATGCACTTAAGGCCAAATAGGTCTGAAGTGCAACCAATGATTTCATGCACTTAAGGCTAATAAATCTGAAGTAAAAAATTGCACTTCAGATGTACGTAAGGCCAATAAGTTTGAAGTGAAAAATTGCACTTCAAACTTATTTACTTAAGGCGAAAAAGTCTAAAGTGCAACAAATATTTTCATTCACTTAAGGTCAATAAGTCTGAAGTGAACATTTGCATTTCAGATGCACTTAAAGTCAAATTGGTCTGAAGTGTAACCAATAGTTTCATGCACTTAAGGCCAATAAGTCTAAAGTGAAAAATTGCACTTCAGATGCACTTCAAGGCCAAAAGGTCTTAAGTTCAACAAACATTTTGCTACACTTAAGTCTAATAAGTTTGAAGTGAAAAATTGCACTTCAGATGCACTTAAGGCCAATAAGTCTGAAGTGAAAATTGCCCAGAAACGAAAGTTTGTTCTTCGAATTATAACAATCCAATATACGATTTAATACCTAAATCTACTCCAAATGAGCTCAAATTTGAAACATAGCCTCCAGATATCATCAGGAATAAACCTCAATCATCAATTTGTCAAAATAACAATAAATCTGATGAACTCATTTTGCAATTAAGAAAAATAAGAAGAAACCCTAAGCAATAGTAAAAAATAAAATGTCATAACAGCTCACCATTCTAAAACATCAGAAACTACATTAAAATATATTCACAACCACCATAAGAAGGAGGAGGAGGAGGAGGGCCAAAAAGTCTGAAGTACAACAAAAAATTTCATTTACTTAAGGCCAATAAGTCTGAAGTGAAAATTGCCCAGAAACGAAAATTTGTTCTTCGAATTATAACAATCCAATATACGATTTAATACCTAAATCTACTCCAGATGAGCTCAAATTTGAAACATAGCCTCCAAATATCATCACGAACAAACCTCAATCATCAATTTGTCAAAATAACAATAAATCTAATGAACTCATTTTGCAATTAAGAAAATAAGAAGAAACCCTAAGCAATAGTAAAAAAATAAAACATCATAACAACTCACCATTCTAAAACATCAGAAACTACATTAAAATATATTCACAAAGATGCCTGAAGTTATTTAAAAAGTGGGTACAGCGTAAAACTTTTTAAAAAAGTGGGTATAGGTTAAATGGGGGCGACCAAATAGGGCGTCTCCGTGCAATTTCTAGAGTTCCAGTAAATTATACTGGAACTCCAATATAATATACTGGAGTTCCAGTATAATATACCGGTCCAGCATAATATACTGGAAATTGAAGCACCGGTGCTCCAATCTCCAGTATATTATACTGAAACTTACCACGTGTTGGAGTTTTAGCATAATATGCTGGAAGTTCATACACAGGTGCACCGATATCCAGTATATTATGCTGGAACTTTCCGTATTGCAGCAAAATAGTGACTATTTTTCAATAACTTTGCAAACGCTGATTATTTTTAAATGACCAGTCCGAAAACTGGCTGGCTCGTGCTATTTTGACGGCACCAGCCACACACTTGTTAAAGGCAAATGGTGGAAATGAATATTGGGCTTCTTCTTTTTCGTGAAATGACTACTGGGCTTCAACATCACAAAATTGTTCGTGGAATTCTTCCTTTGTTCCCACATTCTCCGAAAAGGCTAGGCTGACCTGAATTTCAAAGAAATTTTGAAGGGAAGATTTTTCAAGATCCATAAAATATACAACTCTAATTCTCAAATGGAAAATTAATTTACTCCTTACAAAACCAGATAATTTAGTTAAAAAATAAATAAAACCTTGCTTTCAGAAGATCTCTTCAGCACATAGTTAACAAGGATTAGGGATAATCCAATCAGACAACCCTGGTTTTCTAGGATTCAAATACATTACACTACGATTTGAATATTTACCTCTTTGTCACTATATTCAGAAGGATTAGACAAAATCATAAGAAAGATTCATAACCCTGTTTATCTGACATCTTTTGTTTATAAGGACAGAAGCACAGGCCTCGAAGAAAAACAAGAAAGAGTTGACTAATAGCCTGTTTGACCAAGCTCAAAAATAAAAGCAATGCAGTAAAATGTAAATAAGAAGAGATAGGAAGAAGGAAGAAGTTTTTTCTTCTTTCACTTTGGTGTATCTTTCCATTGCAATTACATAGCCTTTTATAGGCATAAAAAGTAAAGATGATGGACATAAACTAGGAGATTTAATCTTTAAGTTATTCACAACGTGGGCATCCAATGTAGCATCAAATGTACAAACTATATTATTCACAACATGGGCATCTAATATAGCATCCAATGTACAAACTATTTATAACACTCCCCTTTAGATGTCCACGTAAGATAATGTGCCTCATTAAGAATTTACAAAAAAAATATTGGGATGTACATAGTTATTTATAATATGCATTGCTTGCTGCCTCATTAAAAACCTTAACAGGAAAATCCAGTGGGACAAAACTTTGGTTAAGGAAAAGAGTGCAGCGTGTAGTTACTCCCCCTGATGAAAAATCACTTAATGTCTCGAAGACGACGCATTCCAATCTTATATATCAGTTTTTCAAATATTGAGGTTGATAATGTCTTAGTGAACAGATCAGCTAAATTATCACTTGAACGAACTTGTTGTACATCTATTTCACCATTCTTCTGAAGATCATAAGTGAAAAAGAATTTCGGTGAAATGTGTTTTGTTCTATCTCCTTTGATATATCCTCCTTTCAATTGAGCTAAGCATGCAGCATTATCTTCATACAATATTGTTGGAATATTCTCTTTCGAAGAATGATCACATGTTTGCTGAATGTGTTGAGTTGTCGATCTCAACCAAACGCTTTCTTGACTTGCTTCGTAAATGGCTATTATCTCTGCATGATTTGAAGAAGTAGCAACCATAGTTTGTTTTGTCGAACGTCATGATATGGATGTACCTCCACTTGTAAATAAATAGTCTGTCTAAGATCGACCATCGTGTGAATCAGACAAATATCCTGCATATGCATAACCAATCAATGATGGCTTGGATTCATTTGAATAAAATAAACCCATATCAATGGTCCCTTGGAGGTATCTAAATATATGTTTAATACCATTCCAGTGTCTTGTGTTGGCGAAGAACTAAATCTTGCCAATAAACTTACTGAGAAAGCTATATCTGGTCGGGAATTATTGGAAAGATACATTAATGCCCCAATTACACTAAGATATGGTACTTCGGCACCAAGAAGCTCTTCATCATTTTCATGAGGTCAGAATGGATCTTTCTTTATATCAAGTGATCTCACAACCATCGGGGTACTCAATGGATGTGTTTTATCCATATAGAATCGCTTTAAAATCTTTTCGGTGTATGTTGATTGATAGACAAATATTCCATCTTTCACATACTCAATTTGTAGACCAAGACAAAATTTTGTCTTTCCAAGATCTTTCATTTCAAATTCTTTCTTCAAACAGTCTACTATTTTTGGAAGCTCCCCAGGAGTTCCAATGATATTTAAATCATCAACATACACGGCGATTATAACAAATTCAGATCCAGACCTTTTTATAAAGACACAAGGACAAATTGAATCATTCTTGTACCCTTCTTTCAATAGGTATTCACTCAGGCGATGTACCACATACGACCTGATTGTTTCAATCCGTATAAAGATTTTTGAAGCTTTATTGAACAAGTTTCTTGAAAACTTGTATATGCTTCTGGTACTTTAAATCCCTCAGGTACTTTCATAAAAATTTTATTGTCTAATGATTCATACAAATAGGTTGTAACAACATCCATTAGATGCATATCAAGTTTTTCTTGCACTGCCATATTTATGAGATACCGGAAGGTGATAGCATCCATTATAGGAGAATATGTCTCCATATAATCAATTCCAGGCCTTTTGGGAAACCCTTGTGCCACAAGTCGCGCTTTATATCTAACGACTTCATTTTTATCATTTCGTTTTCATACAAAAACTCATTTATACCCTACTGGCTTTATGCCTTCAGGTGTTCGAACTATGGGTCCGAAGACTTCACGTTTTCCAAGTGAAGTTAACTCTGCCTGGATAGCGTCTTTTCATTTTGGCCAATCATTTCTCTATCTACATTCATTGACAGATTTTGGTTCAAGATCCTCATCTTGTTGCATTATTTCAACAGCAACATTATAAGCAAAAATGTTATCGATAAAAATATTATTTCGGTTCCATCTTTTCCCGGTTGAGACGTAACTTATTGATATCTCTTCATTCTCATTATTTTCAGGTACCTGGACCTCGCGTAAGGTCTTATCATTTGTTACGTCTTGGGGCTCTTCTTGAGCCACTACCTCTGTGTTATGTTCACTTTGATCACTTGCTCCTTTTCTTCTTCTTCGAGGATTTTTATCTTTAGAACCGATTGGTCTACCACGTTTCAAGCATGGCTTAGACTCATTTGCTTTAATTATTTGTCCGACGGGGATATTAACTCGAATTGGAGCATTAGCAGCTGGAATATGTGACTTAGTTACCCTTGGTAGGTCAGTGAATGCATCTGACAATTGATTTGCAATATTTTGCAAATGAATAATCTTTTGAACCTCTTGTTCACATTGATTTGTTCGAGGATCTAAATGAGACAGTGATAATGCATTCCAATCTATCTTCTTTTTCAGCTGCTTATTTTCTCCCCCTAATGTTGGATATACCGATTCATCAAATTGGCAATCAGAAAATCTTGCCGTAAATAAATCTCCAGTCATCGGCTCTAGATATTTTATAATAGAAGGATATTCATATCCAACATATATCCCCAACTTTCTTTGAGGACCCATCTTTGTGCGTTGCGGTGGAGCAATTGGAACATATATCGCACAACCAAAGATCCGAAGATGGGAAATATTTGGCTCCTAACCAAAAGCCAATTGCAATGGGAAGACTTTATGATAACTTGTGAGCCTTATCCGCACAAGTGCTGTTGCGTGCAAAATAGCATGAACCCATATCGAAATAGGGAGTTTTGTTCTCATAAGCATTGGTCTAGCGATTAATTGGAGGCGTTTTATCAATGATTCTGCTAGACCATTTTGTGTATGAACATGAGCAACCGGATGCTCAATTGTTATCCCAGTTGAAATACAATAACCATTAAAGGCTTGGGATGTAAACTCACCAGCATTATCAAGACAAATTGTCTTAATTGCATAATCTGGAAATTGTGCTCTTAGCTTTATTATTTGAGCCAACAATCTCGCAAATGTCATATTGCGAGTTGATAGTAAGCACACATGTGACCATCTTGTAGATGCATCTATCAAAATCATATAATATTTGAATGGTCCATATGGAGGGTGAATGGGACCACATATATCACCCTGTATACGTTCCAGAAATGCAGGGGATTCCATCCTAACTTTAATAGTTGATGGTCTAATAATTAATTTTCCTTGAGAACATGCAGCACAAGAGAATTCCTTAAATTGAAGAATCTTCTGATTCTTCATTGCATGTCCATGTGAATTCTCAATTATTTTACGCATCATATTAGAACCAGGATGGCCCAACCGGTCATGCCAAATAATAAAATTATCTTGATTAGTAAACTTCTCGTTTACTACGGCATGTGTTTCAATCCTGCTAATACTTGTGTAGTATAAGCCGGAGGAAAGAGCAGGTAACATTTCAAGCACATATTTCTTACCGGACATTATTGTAGTAATATAAAGATATTCAATCTTTTCATCATTTGTAGTCTCAATATGATAGCCATTTTGGCGAATATCTTTGAAACTTAATAAGTTTCTTTGAGATTTACTACAATATAGTGCTTCATCAATAGCCAAATTTGTTCCTCCTGGTAGTAATAAATTGGCTCTTCCAGAACCTTCAATTAATCTTGTACTACCGGATATTGTATTAACATTCGCTTCTTTCATTACCAAATAAGAGAAATATCTCTTATCTTTTAAAATAATGTGTGTTGTAGCACTATCCAGAAGACATATATCATCTTTATTAATCTCGAGTCCAACTGAAGACTGGGGAATTTTCATATTCTTCATAAAAAAAAAACAAATAATACATCATAAGAAATATGAAAGACAAGCGGAAAAAAAACATTAAGAAATACATTAGGAATGTAGAAACTAGCAACACATGATGCATTAGGAAAATACACTCAAGAAAAATAAACTAGTTGCAAACATAAAAATAACAACTTTTATAGCTTCATTCCCCAGTAAGATGATTAGTTCTTCAGTCAATATCCTCAAAGAAGTCTCCAGCTTCTAAATGAGTAATATTTGTTAGGCCTCCAAAATCATCATCTTTATATGCAAGATGTGCCTTAGAATCATATTTGTTTGAGGGACCTGCTTCATCATCATTATTTTGAAAGGTCAAATGTGCCTCCACATTATTTTCTTTTTTTCTGAGGGAGGCTTGATAAAGTTTGACAAAATGATCTGGCACACGACAAATGCGTGCCCAATGACCATTCATACCACATCGGTGACACATACTAGTTTTACCCTTTGAATGATTAATTTAAGAACCCTTATTGTTCTCCAATTTTATTTTCACCATAATGACGATAATTATTTCGTCCCCTGCCATGTCCACGTTTACGACCATGTCCACAACCACGATAATTATTTTATTTTTTTTCAAACTTATCATATGCTACTACAGCATTCACTTCCGGAAATGGAGTTGACCCAGTGGGACGGGCTTCATGATTTTTCATTAATAGAGTATTATTCTGCTCAGCCACAAGTAGGCATGTGATTAACTCAGAATATTTCTTAAAACCTTTTTCACGGTATTGTTGTTGTAGCACCACATTTGAAGCGTGAAAAGTAGAAAATATTTTTTCCAATAAGTCCTCATCTGTGATAGTGTCTCCACATAATTTTAATAGAGAACTTACTTTAAAGATAGCAGAATTATACTCACTTACGGTTTTAAAGTCTTGCAACCTTAAATGTATCCACTCATACCGAGCTTTCGGTAATACCGTAAGTTTTAGGTGGTCATATCGATCCTTCAAATTAATCCATAATTCAAGTGGATCTTTTACGGTTAAATATTCAGTTTTTAACCCTTCATGTAGATGATGACGAAGGAAAATCATGGCCTTCGCTTTATCCTGATTTGATGCTTCATTTCCTTGTATAATAGTATTTCCAAGACCTTTACCGTCAAGGTGAATTTTAGCATCAAGGGCCCATGATAAATAGTTCCTCCCGGTGATGTCAAGTGCCACAAATTCAAGTTTTGATAAATTTGACGTAGTGAAAACTATTATAAAAGATGAATAAGTTAGAGAAATAATTATAATAATAAACAATTAATGAAAACAAAACGATTAAGGTAAAAGAAATGAAAATAGACCTATATCATGTTAACAATCTACTATTTCATTTTATTCTTGCCAAAAAGTAGAAATTACATACTTGTTTCATTTCACTTTATATTATTGATATATATGTGTTAATAGAATTGAACGTGACTAACATTATTTATATGTTCCAATAAATATAAAAGTAATTAAACTATAAAATTATTGCTTGTCAATTCATTTCTCACAGTTCTTCAAAATGCCTTAAAGATATGTTTTGATCCAGGAAGTCCATGGATATTATAAGTATGTCATTAGTGTATAGCTGGTTTGATAACATTGAGGTCCTCTAAGAGTTGAGCACGGAAGGAAATAGTTATTTTATCACTGCAATGTACTTAAACTATTTAAGATGCCCAAGAGCACAAGTAATCTGCAAACAATGAGCATATGATATGTACTGCCATAAATAAAATGATTATAATGATACATACCTTAATAAAATAGGGCTCAACTTAGCGGGAGTTAAGAATAAAATTAGAGCTTCGTGCTGATAACGTGTTATAAAATAAAAGTAATGCAGCAAAAGGTAAATAAGAAGAGATAGAAAGAAGGAAGAAGTCTTTTCTTCTTTTACTTTGTTGTATCTTTCCATTGCAATTACATAGCCTTTTATAGGCATAAAAAGTAAAGATGATGGACATAAAGTTGGAGATTTAATCTTTAAGCTATTCACAACATGGGCATCCAATGTACAAACTATGTTATTCACAACATGGGCATCCAATGTAGCATCCAATGTACAAATTATTTATAACAAGAAGTTCTTTTTTTCAAAAGTACTTTTGGTGAGAAGCAGTTTATGTTTGGCTAACTAATTAAAAAAGCACTTCTTTGCAGCAATTAGTGTTTGGCCAAGCTTTTAAAAACTACTTCTAAGCATATTTTTCTCAAAAGAGATTTTAGAGAGAAACTACTTTTTTATGCTTCTCATTAAAAGCACTTTTTTTCTTCTAAAAGCTTGGCCAAACACTTCAATTTTGGAAAAAAAACGCTTTCTTTGGGAAAAAAAAGTACTTCTAACATTGGAGAAGTTTAGCCAAGCACGCTATAAATCAGTAACTTCAATAGTCAGAAAATTCAATATGAATAGAAAGAGTCAATGGTACAACAAAGAGCGCTACGTGCGAATCAGCTTTATGAATAGTACAGCACCAAGGGAGAACTAATCGACAACGAAAAAGACGCCAATTTGTAAGCAAATTTAGAAACACGTCCATTTTGGTGCCGTTCAAGAAGTATAAACTGGAATAGTTTCATAATTATCAATTGGGAAAAGGAATAACATTAAATGGCAACAAGTATATAGAACTACAAGCTGGAAAAGGAATAGAAAAATGATAGATAACTATCATAGTGTCTCATATAAGACCGTGAGGTTCTCTAATTGAAGCGAGGCTAAGGAACATGTTACATTGCTCAATGGGGGCCGCAGACCCAAATATTGGGTCCTAACTCCAAATAATCTAATGCTAGTCTACAACATTCTAAGGCTACAAAAATTTTGGGGAAGATCAATTTCATCTGATGGACTTTGATCCTTCTTCTTTACTCTGTATAGGGAGAGAGTTAGCACAGGTAAGCAAGATATTGTAGAGGTTCTCTGCTGTGGGACGGTCGTCTGGATCCTTCTCGGTACACCAACGGTAAATAGAAACGAGAAATCTCAGGATATGAGATTCAGATTGTTGCTTGTCTAGGTCGTTGCCAGAACAAGACTTTGCTAGATCTTCCAGCTCTGCTTTGGAGGATGTGGCCATTACCTCTAGTTCTTCAGGTAGTTGTGGCCGATTAGCCACCTGCGTGCGTCAAGAAGAATTACATTTGTTTTCGTACCATTTTAAGCAATTCCAACAAACCACTATCAAATATGCAAAAGATCTTATGCAGGCAGTTCTCATGATCGAAAGCAATAGCGAGGAAAACTATGACACGCATGAAATATCCAATGACCGGGGAGCTACTAGAATCGTAAGCATTGAGTTTTAGCAAACAAGGCAGGCAGTAATAAAAAATTGTGCGGGGAATCATCATACAATGGTACTTGCAGCAGATTAGGTAATCATCATGCTACATATTTAAAACATTACTACATTAAAGGTTAGAGATCAAGGCAATACCTGAAGAGAATTGTGGATATCTAATTCAGATAACTCTGAGTAAGGAAGTTGCAGTGTTAACAACTCCAGGAGGACGCACCCAAAGGACCAAATATCAACACCCTACATCAAAAGCAAGACAAGTAAAAACCTAGTTCGGAAGACTTTGAAGATATTTAAAGCTAGATCTGAAGATAAACGGGAAAGTGAGAAGTCAAAGCTAGAAGAACCTTTTTATTTTCCAAGTAACCCTTCTAACCCAGACTTGAAGACCTTTACAATTTCAAGAGCAAGAGAAGAGAAAATATCCAACCCTAAGAATCTCTTTCCCCTTTTGACAATGGATACATCTTCTGAGATGCTCAGATGCTATAATCTCTCAAAAAACAAACAAAATTATCCTCCATCTCCAAATTAAATTTAAGTATCAAAAAGTGGCTAGATAATCATTACTCTTCAATCTTAGCAGTGCAACAAGCGAACAGACAGAATACGTCCTCCTTTGCTTAAAAAAAAGATATGTTAATTTCTCAAGGAAGCATGAGATTGAGCACAGAAATTAGATGCTTAGAAGACCGAGATAAAAGAGCTGAATTTTGATAGAGGAATGAGTGATATATCAGTTCTTAGCAGACAAATGCATATCTTTTTCGAGGTGATAGGTTCTTGGTGGTGTTGAATGGTTTCAACCAACAACAACAACAACAATCCCAGTATTTTCCCACAAGTGGGGTCTTGGGAGGGTGAGACAACGCAGTCTTATCCCTACCCTACCCTAGAATGACAGAGAAGCTGTTTCCGATAGACCCTCGGCTGGAGAACGAATGACAAAAGTAATGGCAACAAGAAGGAATAACAAGATAAAATACCGAAGCTAAGAAAGCAATTAAACTCTAGGTAATAATAGCAATCTATGAATAAAAGAATATCATACTAACACTAATGCTAGCAAAATGGGAAAGACAAAGAGATATGCTCGACTACCTACTAGCCTTCTACCCTAAGTCTCGACCTCCACACCCTCCTATCTAGGGTCATGTCCTCAGTCAACTCCAGCTGCGCTATGTCCCGCCTAGTAACCTCGCCCCAAGACTTCTTAGGCCTACCTCTACCCCTCCTGATACCCACTGAGTCTAACTTCTCGCACCTTCTGGCTGGGTTGAATGGTTTCAACCAAGGGTGGAAATCAGTAAAACAAGAAAAACAATTAGTCATCTTTTAGCAAATCAGTGCACAAAGTGGCAGAAAGTTGGTCGTTGGTAGTAGAGAATTCAAAGATTAGGATTCTAAATTCAAGGATGGTGATTGCAAGGTGTCTTTCATTCCCAAGACAAAGTAGGTAGCTTTGGAGAAAGGAAAAACTAGAATCTATCTCAAGAATTTGACAAAGAAGATTAGCCCAAAAAAGGAAGGGAAAGAGTAAAAAAAGTGCCAATTGCATTTGCAAATTAATTTTATATCAAGATAAGAAAAAAGAAAGGAAAGCATGCTGAAGTCATGAAACAAGAGATGGCAGGAAAGGCGTATTAATTTCTTGTTATCCGAGGTGCAAAAGCACTGCACGAGAAACTTACCAAACCATAGATGTTGCGCTTATTCATAGCCTGAAACACCTCAGGAGCCATCCAACGAGGTGTACCAACACAAACATCCGGTGGAGGAATTCCAGCATGGGCAATGCAGCAAGTATGTAAGTAAGAACGAAGAGGAATTGCCATATCAAAGTCACATAGCTTTACTGTAGGAGTACCATCAGCTCTCTTCTTATCCACATCTATTAGGATGTTTTCACTTTTTATATCACGATGTATGATATGCCTAGAATGCAGCTCTGTCAATGCACTTGCCACATCTCGAGCAATAAATACCGACAGCTCAACTGGAAGACGCTTCTCACCAGCATTAGAGAGCTTATCAACATATTTCTGCAAGTTAAAGACAAGAAAGCAAAATGAGCAGAATAAAGACAGTCAGGTGTGAAAAGAATTTAAGGAGAACATATACCTTTAGTGAACCCCCTTTTATGTGCTCCATGAAAATAGCAGACTGCAAAGTACGACATTCTGAACTGCCATCTGATGAAGGAGCCCATCTTGAAGATATTTGATGACCGTAATATTTTACAATGCATGAACTGTTTAAGACACCCAACACCCTAACTTCTCCAATGCATTTATACTCAAAATTCTTAATCTCATCCGCGGAGGACCTGGATACCTCTAAAGTCCGCACCTGCAGCAGCAAAAATTTGATCAATCAACTAAACCTCAACCCTAAATTAGTCGGGACCGATTATATGAATCCTTCGTATCCTTTCTGCTCAAATCAGGTTAATATTAAGAAAAGAATGGATAAAAATGTTCAACTATGTCTTGTCAATAAAGATGTTACCCGAGTTAAATTCCCACAGCTATTGATATAATAAGTGTCACTAACCAAGTTTTATGAGCACAGAGCACATAAATGCAAAATGAAAAGAAAAAGCCTGCAAAATAGCGGATTCAAGCAAAACAACAGAATAAACTCAAAAACAAACTTGCTTTTCTTCTTCTTATATAAATCCAAACCAGATCAGAAGCATAAGACCATACACCTAGTAAAGTACAGTTGACAATGGAAAGTACAATGAAGCCAGAAAAATCATTTTCTAGTTTGCTCTTTATTTTTCAAGAGGGTCAATACATTTACATGCTAGAATTCACCCCTCAAAGAATAGAACAGTTATAGTGCTTTATTTAAGCAACAATGACTCGACTTTCAGACAAAAGAAGTTCCAAGTTAAGTGGAGATATAAACTATGACAGATATGATACAGTTTGAACTTGGAACTCGGAATAAGAACTTAGGGATGTTTCATGACAATAAACGGAGAGGTTTAAAAGCAGTCAGGAATCACACCTTTGCCACAGTCTCAAGCGATCCGAATTTACACTGGACGAGGGTTGAGGAAGGAGCTTTATCGATTTCATCAGAACCGGATAGAGAAGGATAAGAACTAACTTGACCAGGAATACCATCTGGCACAACAGGAACATTTATCCGGCTCAATGGCACATACCTAAAAAACAGCAAGCTCAGTGATCTAAGAGAAATATCAGCAATCTATCACAATCATCCTTTTACCAACGGTTTCTACACAGGATACATTTGCATATGAAACCATCAAAGCCAGAAAAACCAAAAACATTTCTTCATGAGACTTTGATCTGTTTGTTTTGGGTGAACAAAATAACTTCTGATCAGTAAATTAAGTGATATTCAATAATTTCATAAACGAATTACGTAATTCTTTTATAGCAGCAGTGAGTTATCAGAACTAAAAGTGATTTCCAGTATGCCAAACAATGATTATGAATAATGAAACTAATATAATCAGTAGCTAAAATAATTCAAAGGGCTAAATTGGATATCAATGACTATCGCCAAAAAAACTTTAAATGGTGAGTTTTTTGGGGGAATAAGTCTTAAATGATGAGATACAGTTCCCAACTGACCACAGCACAAGACCCATTCTTGTACACCAGAATCCATTTTCTATCAGACGAGTTAAAAATTGTAGGAACCCGAGATTGATATTTTGCCAAAGTAGACTCCATAGAACAGCAGAATGAATAGAAAAGGAATGATGTCACCAGTCAACAGGGTCAACCTACTATTACACAGCAATTACAACTTTGCTCTATACAAAGTAAATTATTCACCACAGAATACAGCAGGGGGGAATACAGGGAGAGAATGTGCTTGCTATTAACTTTTAGAACCTTGGGCGACTAGAGCTTTGGTAACAGAAACTACTCAAGAAAATGGCTATTTTCACTCCAAAATAACCAATAACCACACTGTCTAGATCGCCAATGCAAGATCCTAATACACATGTAGAAATAAGTCATGAAGAAAGTATTGGAAAATCATTGACCTGCAAAAGTATTCTGGATCTATCTCTTCTCTGATATCAAGGGGACGGCACGCATCCACTATCATTCGAACCCATGATTCACCCCTCTTTACCACAATCACATTCCATGCATGTGGCGAAAAATCCAAATAACCCCTAACAAGCTCACAAGATATATGAGGTTCTATTCGGTCACACAGGTACTGGAGAAGACAAATGAAATTCATCAGTTCATAATAGCTAACTACATTCAGAAATAGAAACATATCTGATGACAAAATACCTTCATAAGCAAGGCCCTATGCCTACATACACCAAACTGCAAACTCCCAATAGGAACAACAATAGAATTTTGCCTTGATTTTATGGAACGAAGTGCTTTCTCACAAAGATCAAGGAAAAGTATATCTCCTAAGCCACTAGGACTGTCTTTTGTGACTATGCTGGTAGTGTCATCATTTCCGGTAGGGCATGTGCAGACAAAAGGCTTGCTGTAGTTCGACCCAGATACTGTTTTCCTTGCCCTCTGAACAATAGTACTTCTATCGCTTCCACCAAAATGATCCGATACTAAAAGTGCAAGCAATGACGCAATTTGCAAGTTGTCTATAGCAACATGTTCTCTATCTCTGAACAAACCATTTATCTGCTTAAAATGAAGGATCAGTGCTTGAGCACGCAGAGCAATGGCATCCAGCATTTCATCCCTTTGCCTGAACAAATTAAATAAGAAATCCAAATGACTAGAAAGGCAAAGCATTCATTATACTTGGTAGACGAACGCCATGACTATTAATGGCATGCAGATATGGGAGCTTACCTGTCAACTAAAATGACTTCCCGCGAATCAAGATGCAAATTCTGCTCATAATTCCTAAGCGACATAAATGGCCGATCTCGTCCAGCGTCATAAAAGCCATCCGGTAAATAATCATTAATACCGCAGAAAGATATCATGCTGTATTTGCAGGATAAATCTGAATCATCTGTTGGTCTGCGGGTTTTGCATGGTTTTGGATTATCAATGACCCCATCGAGGTGCCTTTTCGATTTTGGAGGAACATTAGACACCTCGGGAGACGAGCTTTCCTCGACAACATCATCAGCATGAGAAAGAGAACCTACTGAAGCATCACATTTTTTACAGCTACTATGACTATCTATGCTTGTCCCAATGGAGTCAGGAACACACGAACATCTTTCAACATAACGCTCCTCCTTTCTGCTATCTTCATCAACAACATTAGCTACAGAGTCTTTGCACTCAGCCTCTTCAGTCAAGAGTTCTTTATCATCAGCATCGTCATCCACTATGTTTGACGGGCCTTCCACCAGAGATTCATCAACTAGCACAGAATGTTTGCAGGCGACAACGCATTTTCTGCTGTTATTTAGCCGTTCTTGACGAGCTCTCTGTTGCAAATGCTGCCGCTTCCATCTCTTGGATTTTCGAGGCCGAAAACATCGATGAATGGGTGATGAGCCACATAAATGACCCGACGATGTGATAGAAGCTCCTACAAGATTAATAATTTACATGTATCAGACTTCTCGAAGATCAATCCCTTCCGAACAAGAACTCTTCGAAGGGCAATATACAAGATACCAAGGAATCAGAATCTGCAGAAAGAGCACCAGAAATAAGGAGAGGGAGATGAGAGTTCACCATTTTGCGAATTCTCAGAGGTTTCCTGATCATAATCTTCAAGCACATCCATTTCAGACGATGAACTGGACAAATCTATGCAATTCCCCTCCAAATTGCAGCATACCCATGAAGGAATAGAACAACACCTAAGAAGCTTATTGTGCTTCAGGGAATTTCAACAAAGATATATGGGTCAGAATAAGGTAATTATTATACACCAAGTTACTTGACTAGACAATTGAGAAAATACATATCAGTCCTTTATCCAGAGAAATGCACGAAATTTGTCAACAAAAAGGGAAAAGAAACTAGGGAAGAAGCCTATAAGAAATGTTGAAAAGAAACTGTATTTTCAGTAACACATACCTGAAGATTGAGTCTCTGCAGATTATACATTGAAAGGAGATCAAGATTCTCCAAGGACGTCAATCTATTGTTAGAAAAGTCCAAATTCTCTAATCTTTGCAGAGAAGACAGCCCCGGAGGTACTTCAATCAATTTATTATTAGCAACTTTCAGTGACAGTAATGAGTTCAGATGAGTTATCTCAACAGGTAAACTCCTCATCTTATTGAATGAAAGATCTAGGTACTCCAAATTACTA
This sequence comes from Nicotiana sylvestris, assembly GCF_000393655.2. Taxonomy (NCBI): domain Eukaryota; kingdom Viridiplantae; phylum Streptophyta; class Magnoliopsida; order Solanales; family Solanaceae; genus Nicotiana; species Nicotiana sylvestris. The sequence continues at coordinate 85,432,458 of NC_091057.1, read as the reverse complement.
AGACAGCCAATTTCTGGAGGCAGGTATCTGCATGAACAGCAAGGAACAATTGCCTTATCATTGGAGTACAAAGATGAAAATGAGTGAATGTATTATAGATGAAACTGAATTTACTAGTTTATCGTTCACAACTTTCAACCTCTAGCACTCAAAAGTAGCCCCTGCTTGTCAAAAGTGTCAGCAGAATGAAAATTTAGTCTTTTAGACATTAAATGTGATTCCATTTGTTTGGATGAAGAAGAAATCTTAAGATATCAGACCCCATTTAACAAAATGTATCAAATGTTGAACATAGACATGTCTTGTTATCTCAAGGCTGTGGCGTAACTGCACTAAATAAAGGAAGATTATAAAATACAAATCCTTCTTTTAAAAGAATGTCTATAGAATACAAATCCTAACACCTATTTCCAAGTCAAATCCTCCCTCCTGATCCAAAGAATAATTTCCAACGCTACCAATATTAAGCAATTACATACAACTGCAAAATTACATGGACTTCAGCAAAAGTTCATTTTACTGCTACTATCTACGGTACATGCTACTGTCATGGAAAGACGTGACAGCAACAGACTTGCACTTTTGAAGTGTGAAGTACATGGATAGGCAGTGTGCTCTATGTTGCCATACTCCAAAGCATACGAATTTACTTCACATACTTCCCTTCTCTGTTAGTTCTATTGGAGCCCTATGAGTTCTTTTGTTTTTAACCACTATAACTTTAAAATTCTGTATTGTACTCGTATATGGGTTTTCCACATACACCTACAACAACAACAACAACAACCACCCAATAGAATCTCGCTAGTGGGGTCTGGGGAGGGTAGAGTGTATGCATACCTTACCCCTACCTCGGAGGGGTAAGAGAGGTTGTTTCCGGGATCAAAATACTTTCCCAATGGATTTGTGCCGGCCTCTTCAGCTGTCAGATTATGTAAGGCAGAATAAATAAGATAATTTTAACCTATCTAAGATGCATTATAGGATAACAAATCCCAAAATAAAAAAATTAAAGAAAACACAAATAAATAGATAAACAAAAAACTCTTTATGTGGATGGTAGGATTTGTAAAACTCACCCTTCAACAAGGGTTAGTTATGCTATGCCTAATCCTAGTATCCCGTGCAATCTTATATGGCCCTAAGTAGAAACTGATACCCTTTAAGAAGTGTTAAACTCCTTCCAACCAACTTAAAAATTTTATGAGTCTTCTTCCTCCTGATTAAGTAACTTCAATCGGTTGAAGTACCTATGCAGCACCAACACAGAAAAAACAAATCATTATTTTCTATTATTTCTCCAGCTGTATAACGGCATGCTAAAATTTGTTGAGAAACCAACCCATTTTCTTTTATGAATCATGCATAAAAACTAGATTATCTAAGTGTACAAAACAAGTTCCAACTTTCGGAAAAATTGGTTTCCAGAATGAAATCAAAACCACTTTTCCTGCAATTACTTTTTCCCTATCTTTCCCTCAGAGAAGACGGACACAATCCAATATCATGTCCTCCGCCTACCAACTTGTATTGATGGAAATTTGGGTGGTCACTTATCCTGCTTATCCTAGCAAGATGTCTAGCACTGGTGAAAACTAGCAATTTTCTTTAAGGACTGAAAGATAATGAAAAGGTGTAGATGCAACCTAACCAACTCACATTAATACCAAAAGCATATGGCCTTGGTGCTCACATAAAAACATCATAGAATGGATTTAATGTTCATACATTGACAGTTTTAAGATTTTTACATTATCAGGTTAATTAAAAGACAACTACAGGCAATTGCCAATCTGCATAGATAGGCGTTAATAATATTCACATTGTCAGTGTGTATGACTTAAAATCCTAATAGAATAGTCACAAAAAAAAAAGTTCTAACCTGATAGAAAAATGACAGACAGAGAGCTTAGTAAGACGTTTAAGACCAGTAATATCTCTTAAAAGAGGGAAAGCTGAAGGTCTAGAAGGAACTTTACAGAGCTCCAATTCTTTCAAACACTTCAGCTTATTCAAATCCAATCCACTCATCCCTGGCAATGACACTTTCACTTGCAAGCTCTCCAATTCAACCAAGTTCCTCAACTCTCCAGTTGGGAACAAATTAACCTCATTCCCAAAGAATTTCAGTATCTTAACTTTCCCAAGTGCACCAATTGACTTAGGAATCAAATTAAATACATTCCTGTACATGTACAAACCCTCAACCTTCCCACCACCACCCTCTTCAACACCTTCCAATAATGGATAATCCAAACTTTTCCCAGAAATATCAAAACTTGAATCAAACCCACAAATCTTTTTGCTTGAATTGTCCGCTAAACCCTTCACTTTTTCGCCTTTATCAGAATTTTCAACATCCTCCGATGTTGTGGCACTTTCAGTGCCTTCTGAATCTTTTTCACCCATATGGGTATAAAAAAATGTAGCTTTGTATATGAAAGAAAATTAATCAAAAACAAGAACCGCCGGTAAAAATAGAGAAGAACTGAGAAGAGAGGAAAAAAGGGACGGTCCCGTCGGTGGAGAAAGAGAAAGAGAAACCCTAGAATCTTGTGAGGAAGAAAAGGAACTAAAGAAGTGTTCTAATGTTATTTAAAGTGGGTTTGACCGCTAATTCAAAAATTGACCGTTTGGACCCCGTTAGAAATTGCAACAACAACAACAACCCACTATAATCCCACAAGTGGGGTCTCTGAGGGTAATATGTACACAGACCTTACCTCTACCCCGAGGGGCAGAGAGGCTGTTTCCAGGAGACCCTCGGCTCAAGAAAGCAACAAGAGACGCTATATTAGTACTATCAATAGACTCATAATAAAATAACATAAAATCCATAACATAACATAAAATACCATAAAATAACAAAATAACAGCAATATAAGAAATATAGGAAATACGAGAAGGATGTAAAGTATACTAATAACCAACAGATAAAGCCCATCATCAGTAGCTGGTCAGTAGCATCTTAAGACTAACTCCTAACTGGCTAGTCTCACTCTAGTGCGCTGTAGAAATATTCACAATTTCCCCCTAACCTGCAACCTTAATACTCGACCTCCACAATTCCTTGTTAAGGGCCATGTCCTCAGTAACCCTAAGTCGCACCATGTCCTGCCTGGTCACCTCTCCCCAATATTTCTTAGGTCTCCCCCTACCTCTCCTCGTACCCACCACAGCCAGTCGTTCACACCTCCTCACCGGTGCATCAGTGTTCCTCCTCTGAATGTGTCCGAACCATCTGAGTCTTGCTTCACGCATCTTGTCCTCCATGGGGACCACACCCACCTTCTCTCGAATATCTTCATTCCTAATCTTATCCCTCCCTGTATACCCGCACATCCACCTCAACATCCTCATATCTGCAACTTTCATCTTCTGGATGTGTGAGTTCTTAACCGGCCAACACTCGGTCCCATACAACATGGCAGGCCTAACCACTGCTCTATAAAATTTACCTTTCAGTAACGGTGGCACTTTCTTGTCACATAGGACTCCCGTCGCTAACCTCCACTTCATCCACCCCACCCATATACGGTGTGTGACATCCTCGTCGATCTCCCCGGTCCCCTAAATAACTGACCCAAGGTACCTGAAACTACCCCTCTTAGGGATGACTTGAGAATCAAACCTCACTTCCACTCCCGCTTCCGTCGGCTCGGCCCCAAATTTGCACTCGAGGTATTCCGTCTTCGTCTTGCTCAACCTGAAACCTTTTGACTCAAGGGCATGTCTCCAAACCTCTAGCCTCTTGCTGACGCCGCGTCGTGTCTCGTCAATTAGGACTATGTCATCAGCAAATAGCATGCACCATGGCACCTCCCCTTGAATATGATGTGTTATGGTGTCCATCACCAGGGCAAATAGGAAAGGGTTGAACGCAGACCCTTGGTGCAACCCCGTAACAACCGGAAAATGCTCGGAGTCGCCTCCTGCTATCCTAACCCGAGTCTTAGCTCCATCATACATGTCCTTAATCACCCTAATGTAGGCAACCAGGACCCCTTTAGCCTCTAAGCATCTCCATAAGACCTCCTTAGGAACCATGTCGTACGCTTTCTCTAGATCGATAAACACCATGTGGAGATCCTTCTTCTTATCCCTGTATTGTTTCACCATCCTCCTAATAAGGTGGATAGCTTCTATGGTAGATCGCCCCGGCATGAACCCGAACTGGTTGTTTGAAATAGACACCGTCCTTCGCACTCTCATTTCTACCACTCTCTCCCAGACTTTCATGGTTGTGAGCACGTGATTTTTGTTTTACGCGACAATCACTCCAAAAGATATAAAAATAATAGCAATTGGTCTCGCCTTACAATTTTTTGAATTTTTACATGGCATTTTTGTTAGTTATTTATGGTCTTGTCTATGTTTATTTTTATTCAAACAAAATATAAAAAAAATATATGTCGTGTGAACCGTAATCCATTTATTAAAAGAAAAAAAAATTGCATCTTTCATTCTATTTTTGTCATTAAGTGATGTTAGTGTAATTAAATGTTAATTGTGTGATAATCATTGTTTAATGTTTTATATAGTATTATTTGGCAATTTAATTTAAGAAATTAAAAAGAAAAAAAAAGGAAAAGAAGAAGGATTTTCGGATCGGGCCAGTCAAAATTAAAACAAAACAGGCCCAAAACTGAACCAAATCAAGCCCAAAATCTGTGTTTTGCCCGGTCCAAACCAGCTGACCCCAGGGGCGTCCAAACGACGTAGTTTCGATATTGCTTGATCTGGGTCGTTGATCTCAGAGTGATCAACGGCCAATATCACATACACCTACCCGTTGTTTGAACCCGACCCATTCCACCCGGACCAACCCGACCCCAGTACTAAACCAAACGGCACCGTTTGGATTAACCTTTAGATCCAGGCCGTTGATCTCGAGTGATCTAACGGCCAAGACCCAACCAGCTACCCCGTATAAAAGCCTCCATACCATACCCTGCCCCCCTATCCGAGACCCCCTGCCTTTAGGTCATCTCCTTCACATATCCAAACCCTCGAAAACCCTAGCCGCCCCTTTCCCCTCACCATTAATCCCGGCGGCATGGACGCCGGTGACCCTCACCTTAACACCATAGGACCGCCTCACCACCCTGAACCTAGATCTGTGTTCCTTTTGCTTCGAATCAGTCCCTAGGCTCTCGAATCTTCATTTGAAGATTCGAGCAGAATTTCGATCTACACCGATCTACCCCAGGTTAACACCAGACACTCCCCTGACCTCCTCGTGACCAAACCATGTTTGGTTTGGTCCGAATCTAACCAGGGAAACCCAGATCCCAAATCCGCCCTTTAAGAACCCTAGGAGTCCTCATGTCTGATCTGTGTCCATTGAGCCAAATGATTAGGGTCTAATGGACCTTAATCGAAGTGTTCTCAGTTGAGAACACTTCGATTAAAGTCCGTTCAACCTTAAGAAAGATCGATTCAAATCCGAGCTAGGGTTTGCTGATTTTTCAAGATTTCAGGTATTTTTGTTTTCTTTTCTATCAGTTCATGAGTTTTGTTGTAATTAAATGTTTGTTTATTGCCCCAAAATGTTAGTTGATTTTATTTCTGAATTGTTGGTCGACTGTGTCCTGTCCACCTTGCCTGGACCTCTCTGTTTGATCGAGTCTTTCTTTCATTTACTGATAATGTGTGTATGTGTAAGCTGTACAATCAAACGAATTTGAAATGGGTCGATTAATTAGTTCCCAGGGTCATTTCTGTATTGACAGTACAATCTGAACCTCTTGTTCAATACTGCTCGATTCCAATCATTGGTTTCAATTGTATATGTTGCAATTAGTATAGTCGAGTCGATATACGTCGCCAATTAGTTTGGCTTTGAAGGATATCAATCTGATTCATATTGTGGATTTTCTGTTGAAGTGTGTTTGAATCCAATTAGGAACTGAGTATAGTTGTTTGTCAGTTGTTCAATTCAGAAACCTTTAAGGATGTTGTTTATAGTTGCAGTTCAAACTTTGGTCTGAATTGATGGCATGTGCACTTGTGCACAACATGTGCATTAAGGCCTTTTTACAGATTAAAATAACTTGACAGCATATGCTGTCAGGTTATATTCTTGCTGCCCATGTCTGCTTTTAGTTTAATAAGGTGATTAAAAGGGCTGTCAGGGAATCTCATGGGAGGGTTTCTAATTTTAAATGTTTGAGTGGAAAAACAGCTGAAAAGGAATGGGTTCTGAGTTGTTTAACAGGCTGTGAAAGGCTGATGCTATGCTATAAAAGAGGAGAACTTCCATTAGTTAGGGGGACGGATTTTTTAGAAAACATAGATACAGAGAGAGATACCACAGAGACGGGCATATACAGACATACATTGGGTGAGAAAAACATAGATAGAGAGAGAGCAAGAAATAGAAAACACAAACAAAAATCAGAAACTGTTTCTTCTCATTGTGGTTTTTGATTTCGTTTGTTTCGACTGGTTTGATCAATACTGATTTTTCCAAGCCCTAATTGAGTTTACTGGTTGTTTGGTTTCATTGGTTTGTCCTGAATTTGGTCTATCTGGAGTTTGATTCTATTCCACTGTGTGCTGCTATCATTTGGCTACTTTTCCATCGGCTATAGTTGCATTCTTGCACTGGAACCTGTTCTGTTGTGTTGCTTTGTTTGCTGCTGTTATTTTGTTCCTGCTGCTGCTGATTTTCCCTATCTTCTTCCTCTTCTCCTTTGCATTTTCAGCATTCCAGGTACACATTTCGAGTCCTATATTGGTGTAACTGTAACAGTTTGAAAGCATGAAATGAAAGATGTTGAAAAAGTTTAAATATTTGTTGTAATACTTATGGTATATTGATGGGCTTGTATAATTGACTAGTTTGTAATTCAATAGCATGAAAGGATAGTTAATTGATACTTAACTGAGTTTTAGTTTTTTTTTTTTTTTTGGTTTATAGTTGTTTGTTGGTATGAGGTATGTAATTGTACAATCCATAGAATGCATGGATAGTTGACATAGTGACTGACTAGATTCCTTTTTAGCCATAATGGTATGCATAGGATAGAATACTTCGACTTTATACAACGCAGTTCTGTTTTATTTTAAGTTCCTTTATCGGGTCCCGTTAGGCAGTATGTAGGATCACGTTCGAATCCCATTAGTAACAATGTCTAGTAGTTAATTCTCTTAATCTAGCCTAAATAAGTTTAGTTAAATTCAACTCAAGAAATGTTTGGAGTAAGTGTAGCGTTTCATCAGCTTATATGTAATTTTATCAAATTAAAAGCATGTTCCACGAGGTATGGCATGCTTCATCTCGTAAATAACTAATCAGATGATTAATAGGAAATCTGGAGTTGGCCAAAAGCATGCAATCAAATTAGCACGCACTCTTTTTTTTTTCTCCTTTCTATTTTTTTTAGAGACAAACATAATAGAAATGTAGTCACTTTAGGATATCCCTTTTAAAAATAATGAGACGAGCCTCGTCAAATAAAGATACACATTGCGGGGCCCTCAATAACTAATCATAATAAATACTTAGAATTTGGGATGGGCTGTCTAGTGAATTTCCCTGCCTTCTCCAAAGATAATAACGAGTTAGACTCTTTAGGCGCGACTCAATTAAAATTACATTCTTAAATTCGGGTGCACATTGATGTGACCCAAATCCAAACCTCGACGGAGTCGAAATGTGTTAACAACTACGGGTGCATTGATTGTGACGTGGTTCGAGATGCATTTTCACGATGTTGCAATTCTATACAAAATAAATGATAATAGTGAAAGCGGTTTAAACTTAATAAAAGCACATAAGTCATGACATGTATTTAAATCAGATATTTAGCCATTATAACAATTTAAGCGACCATGCTAGAGCCACGGGATTCGAGGGTGCCTAACACCTTCCCTCGGGTCAACAGAATTCCTTACTTAGAATTTCTGGTTCGCAGACTTCATTTGGAAAAGTCGAAAATTTCCTCGATCTGGGATTCAAGATAAACCGGTGACTTGGGACACCAAAAGCCAAACCTTTCCCAAATGGCGACTTTGAATTAAATAAATAATCCCATTTCGAATATTGTCACTTAAATTGGAAAAACTCCCCTCGCGCATTTATCCCTTCGGGGCCGGGCGCGCAAAAAGGAGGTGTGACAGCTCTGGTGACTCCACTGGGGACTTCCCGAACTACATTAACCTGATTCCCCTTTAGCCAGGGATATGTAGGAAACCTTTGAAGCAAAGGTTCGGTTAAATCTTTTTCAAAAAAAATGCTTCACACGGAGTACTCGGATGGGCAAAAATCGCTCACTTTATCTTTGCGCGAAAACCCTTCGTGTCTTCGGGCAAAGAGGGGCAGTTGTAAGCACGTGATTTTTGCCCTATATGAGAATCACTCCCAAAACATTCAAATAAAATGATTTTCCTTGGTGTGCAATTTTGTGAGATTTTATGATATTTTTGGATAATTGTTTGTATTTGTCTGTGTTTGTTTATTTGTTAAATTAATAAAAAATATACAAAAATATGTCGCATTTTGCATGTAGGATTTAATTCTACAATTGTTAGTAATTAAATTAGTTTTACAAAAATTAAAAATTAAAAAAATAGGCATCTTTTGCATTTTTAGCATTTAATGTCCAAATGAACAATTTTATGCTTAATTATTACTTAATTGTGCGTTAATTGTTATTGGGAGTTAATTTGCGCTTTTATAACTTAATTTAGTTCTTAATAATAATTTAAGTATTTTTATAATTTAGTTTTAGAAAATAAAAGAAGAAAAAATAACAAAAATACAAAGAAAAATCGGATTGGGCCACTTTTTCAAATTTCAACCTCAGGCCCAAATAATTGCCCAATCTTCCCCATGACCTAGTCCACTTCAGACCGGGTCGACCCGGTCCGCCCCATTAACCCAGATACCCAACACCCTTCTTCATTTTTCAAAACACAAAACTAAAACAAAAAAATAAAAAAAAAACCCAAAAACCCTAAAGCTAAGAAAATGGTCCCCTCCCCACTTAGGTTTCTTCTTCCCCAAACTCAAAAACAACTCCCATGGCTTCTCTTTACCTTCTTCTTCGTCCACCCAGACCACCCTCATCACCCCCACGACCCTGCTGCCCAGCTTCCCGTCGTGACCCGCCTCCAGCCAGCCCCTTCGCACGGCCGAAACAGGCATCTTCGTCGTATTCGTCACCTCGAGCTCCCATGGCGGCGTTCTTTCTTGACGACCAGCGTTCTATCCATTGCCACTGCGTCTGCTCCATCTCCGAACAACCACAGTCCTTAAAACACCCTGCTCCACCATGTCGACGAACAGTTCGTCGACCACTGCTCTAACGCGTCACTACTGCTGCCCGTGTCCAGCTGCGACGAGCTGCCATGGCTGCTCCAAACGGATGTTGTTGCTCGTACCAGCCTTCTACTTCATCGACCAAACGACCACAGCCTCGACGAGTCAGCTGTTGTTCGAAGCCCCCCTCCCCCGTCGCCGCTGCTTCGTCGCAACCAAGCAGGCCACGTTGCTGTGGCTGCTTTTATCTCCTTCGTGTGACCAAACCAAACGCACCCCCAGCTGCCCCTCTTTGTTCGGAAACACGAAGTGTTTTCGTGCAAAGATAAAGTGAGCGGATATGAGCGACTTTTGCCTATTGGACTACTCCGTATGAAGCCTGTTTTGAAAGATTTGACCGAATCTTTGCTTCGAAGATTTCCTACATATCCTGGGCTAAACAGGAATCAGGTCAATGTAGTTCGGGAAAACTTTGGTAGCTGGGACTACCATGGGGTTGCAATGCTTGCTGTTACTGCTGTTGTTGTTTCCACTGCTGCTTACCGACTCCCTTATTACAATCAAAGGAAAATTGAAATTGAACTAACTAATTGTGCTTGTCAATTGCTAGTTACAAGAATTCTATCTATGATTCTTTTGCAACTTGATCTTGGGTCTTAGCTGATTTTGCTTGTAGACTTCGATCTGAATCTTGATGCTTGCAAGTTGTAGGTGCCTCTTTATTTCTGGGATACTGAGTGAGACGGGATTGGCAGAGCTCGGGGCCTTGATCAAATCTTGGAGCGATCCGCCTTTCGTTTTCTCCAGTATCTCGGGACATCTTCTTCTTTTTTTCTTTATTCTGGGTTGAGACTCATCTCATGGGTCATCTCGATCCATGCGCCTCGAGGTTAGACCTGCGGGGAAAAACAAACGAACGAAATTTTCTGCCCCAGTTTCACTAGGAAAATTTCGTGAGTTAATTGCCAGGAAGTTTTATAGAATTGATGAAAGGATTGGAAAATTTTGGTCTACAAAATGCAACTCCGGGATTGGATCCCTAATATTGCCATAAGGTAAAAAATGCTCAGTTCAGGGTCGGAGCCCTAATGCTGGCTAAATGGAAAAAGTTCAGTTTAGGGTTGGAGCCCTAATGCTGACTAAATGGAAAAAGTTCAGTTCAGGGTTGGAGCCCTGATGCTGACTGAATGGAAAAAGTTTAGTTAAGGGTTGGAACCCTGATGCTGACTAAATGGAAAAGTTCAGTTCAGGGTTGGAACCCCAATGCTGACTAACAGACAAATGCTCAGTTCAGGGTTGGAGCCCTAATGCTGGCGGAAATGAAAAAGTTCAGTTCAGAGTTGGAGCCCTGATGCTGACTGAATGGAAAAGTTCAGTTCAGGGTCGGAACCCCAATGCTGACTAACAGACAAATGCTCAGTTCAGGGTTGGAGCCCTAATGCTGGCGAAAATGAAAAAGTTCAGTTCAGGGTTGGAGCCCTAATGCTGATTAAACGGAAAAGTTCAGTTTAGGGTTGGAGCCCTAATGCTGACTAATAGAACAATGCTCAGTTCAGAGTTGAAGCCCTAATGCTGGCTAAATGGAAAGAGTTCAGTTCAGGGTTGAAACCCTGATGCTGACTAAAGGGAAAAGTTCAGTTTAGGGTTGGAGCCCTAATGCTGACTAACTGGGGAAAAGTTCAACTTAGGGATCAGAGCCCTAAATTGGGAAGGCTACCAGGTTATGCTGGACACTATTCGGGTTATGTCGGACAGATTCGTCGGGTTATGCCGGAAAGATTCGTCGGGTTATGCCGGAGGGTTCATCGGGTTATGCCGGAAGATTCATCGGATCATGCCGGAAAATTCATCGGAACATGCCGGGAAGATTTATCGGGTTATGCCGAAAGATTCATCAGGTTATGCCGGAAGATTCATCGGGTTATACCGGAAGATTCACCGGGTTATGCCGGAAGATTCATCGGACCATGCCGGAAAATTCATCGGAACATGCCGGGAAGAATTATCGGGTTATGCCGAAAAGATTCATCGGGTTATGCCGGAAGATTCATCGGGTTATGCCGGAAAGGCTCATCGGGTTATGCCGAAAGATTCATCGGATCATGCCGGAAAATTCATCGGATCATGCCGGGAAGATTTATCGGGTTATGCCGAAAAAATTCACCGGGTTATGCTGGAAGATTCATCGGATCATGCCGGGAAGAGGTAAGAGTCCTCGAGTTATGTCGGGGAAATCATCGGGTTATGCCGGAAAAGGAAAAGAGTCCTCGAGTTATGCCGGAGATTTGGATAGAAAAAGCTCCTTGGGTTATGCCAGGGAGATCCGTGGTTTATATCGGGATAGTTGAGGAATGAGGTCCTATACCACCATGACTTGTTTTTCATTTGGGGATTTTCATTTTCTTTCTTGTCTCTTTTTTATTTCCCTTTTTTATTTATCAAAATGCATGAAAGAATTCTGGGGAAACTTACTTTTGGTTGTTCTCCCACTGCAAAGCTGGTTCAATGCTCGCGCATTTTACTTCTTTTGGGTTGTACCTGCTTCTTGCACGGCTGCTTTGGGTCGCACCTGTCTCAATTTTCTTAAACAAAGAAAAATTGTCAGTTTGAAAACGGCGGCTGGTTTGGGGGCCTTGACCGTTCCAATTGCTCTGTCTTGGCCTAATTCTTGTTGAGAAATTCTGCCATTGATTGGATTTACATACGAAACCCTTTGGACTACTCAGACTTGCGTTTCCAGATTTTGTGACGATTTGCCTTGTAAGGCTTTGGTTCTTCCGTCCTGTTCTGCTTGGGGATTTTCGGTAGGGATTTTATTAGGGAGACTCTGTGGGGATTTGTACAAGGGAAGCTCCGTGGATTTGTCTAAAGCGAACTCTGTGAGGATTTAAAAAAAACAGACTTGCTGGGGATGTGCTGGGGCGGACTTCTTTGGGGAATTGTACAAGGGGAGACTCCGTGGGGATTTGTAACAAAGGGAGACCCTGTGGGGATTTGTCGGTTTTGTATCAGGGATTTCGATCCTTAAAGCTAAACCGTAGTGGCTAATCGCGTGGGACTTAACTTCTCCAATTTTATTTTGCCTTCGTAGGCTCTTCTTTTCTTTCGAACGTCTTTACTTTGGAAGCAAATCAACTACCATGGCCAGTCGGGATGGGACTGACGTGCCACTGAGGCCGTACATTTTATTTGATTCTTGCCAAACGGGGCCCTGTAAAAAAAATAATGGTCCTGCCACCTTTCTTTGTAATTGTTACGGAATTAAGAGTTAGATCAAAAGGGACTCAGGGAAAACTATGTAAAGGAAAGCATATGAGTTTAAAGAGAAGCGTCCCTTTCAGGGAGAAAAGAAGGACTTATCTGGAGTGTATGCTGGCTTCAAACTGACATGACATGCCTTTTGGACTGGATGCCCGACCTTCAAGAACTTGCATTTCCTCATGAATCAAAACAGATCTGTGTTTTCAAAAACCCGGGAACCTTGCCAGGACTTTCTGAGGTGGAATCATTTTTTCGGCCGACAACGCCCTTTGCGGGTTTTCGCTAGTCGACCTCTCTCATTTCTCTTCTTACTATCGCCTGATAGCACTCTTTGTGAGTTTTTACTAAACAAGCTCTCTCATTTTTGATTTCTCTTCTCGCGTCGCCTCACGGTGCCCAAAGGTTTTCACCGACAAGACTCTCTCATTTTATTCTTCTCATTTTGTTGTATCAGACCTGAATAATTCCATCTTCCCATTTTGAAACACTTTGCTGATTGATCAGAAGGACTTGGACAAAGGCTTGGGGTGAAAAGAATGTGGATTGAACTACAACTTTGGAACCTTTTGGGCGGGATCATTGCCGAACCAATATAACTTCTGCCCCAGTTTTACTTTCGGGGGACTTCCTGGATTTTTGTTTTGGTGTGACTGAACCCCAAGGAGAGGTTGCCTACGTATCCTTTCGGAATCAAGTCAGACGTAGTTCATGCAACTTTTGTTTTTGGAATTTTTTTTTTGATTTGCTTTTTTGTATATATATTTTCTTATTTTTCCAATTCTTTTTTCTTCTTTTCTTTTTTTTACTCTTTTTTTTTAATTTCTTTTTTTTTGTTATTTTCAATAATTTTTCAGGTTCCAAAGAGGGTAATCAAAGAAGAGTAACCGGCTCAATTGGGTTTGCAAAGGGTTGATAGTGTTTGGGTGGCGAGAATGAAAGCCTTCGTCATCTCAAACTGTGCAAAGATACCGCCAAAGCGATTTAGACATATCACTGCATCTGCTTTCCAAGCAGGGTTGACGTCATTTCCTTCGACGTCGCCCAGATATGAATGCTCCTCTTGGCAATATTTTCTAATGACGTATGGACCCTTTTTTGTTGGTACAAATGCTCGTGACAAACCGCAGTCATTAATGTTAACATTCCGTACGGGTCTAAAACCCATTTACTGCCCTCAAACTCTGCTTTAGTGACAGACATTTTCCAAACTATGAACCAATTTTCTTTAGTAGTTCCTATTTTTCAAATTCTTTATATTTCAAATTTTGACTCATTATTTGAAGTCTGACAGAGTTCTCGTGATCCGGGCATGAAGTCCGCAGGCATGTCATGTTATTTAAAGCTGCATTATCAGAAATTGAAGAGAACACAAAAAGAAAACATAGAAGAAGAAAGTGAGCGATGAAACAAGATTTCATTTCTTGGAATTTTGGGGAAGATAAAGAAAAAAGGTCGACATTCAGGAAATTAAAAATATGAAACTAAAGAAAACATCTGAGTCACGCCCTGGGGTAGCTCGTGATGCAGAGAAAGTGGCAAGATAGGTTCATTAGGACTTCCGTTTGATCAAGAATGGCGTAGCCTTCCAGTTTTGAAGCTTGACGCTTGGTCCCATGTACGATACTTCAGTGGTGCTAGTGCCCTCTCCTGGCTGGACCATATGTACTTCGCATAGCTTTTCCCTCATTGCCTCACACATTTCCTCACTCTCTTCGAGCGGGAACACCTTATCATCTTCCTTTTTGCTGTATTTTGGCTTTTGTGGTATGCGTCCAACAAACACTGGCTCGTTCGGCCGAGGTGGTTTGATCGTCCCCCATACCATATAGGCCTACTTGGATACATCAATTATTCCTTTTTCTTGCTCCGGAGTTGCCCCGGGCTCCCTTTCTGTATTAGCAATAGCAATTATGGCTTTAAGCGCTGGATTAATTTCCTCGCCTTCACAAATCATCCCAATTATCGGCCCGTTGTTATGGGCGGGCAGCGGATTATTGGTCACATTTGGGACATCCTCGTCTCTCAACACAATCTTCCCTTGGTCTAACAGATTCTCTACAGCTTGTTTCAATGTCCAGCAGTTGTTGGTGTCATGCCCTTCTACCCCTGAATGGTATGCACATCTGACACCCCGCTGATATGATGGTGATCCCGGGTTCTGCCCGTTTGGTGGTATAGGCTGCAACAAATTCATCTGGACAAGCTTAGGGAATAGGGTGGAGTAGGGTTCACCGATGGGTGTATAGTTGGGTCTCTTGGGTGGTTCCCGAGGACGAAAATTATTTTGAGGAGGTCGAGGATTGTAGTGGCTTTGGTGAGGAGGCTGATTTCTGGGATGTGGAGCTTGGCCCCGATTGGCTGACTGTGACCGCTGGACGTAAGGCTGGGTGCTCATGACCATGTAGGGCTGAGGAGTGTAGGTCACATTTTGGTGGGGGAAATAATGTTGCGGGGTTCTTTCCGAAGAACCAAACCCGGGACTATGATATTCTCCTGCCTCTGATGTCGCCATGGATGTTTCTTCCTTTTTCTTCCCTCTTGCCATTCCTCCAGCCCCGCTTTGGACGGCTTGGGAGGTTGTCCTTATGGCTGCCTGACTCAAAATTCTACCCATTTTCAGACCGTTCTCCACCATCTCTCCAATCTTAATCGCTTCTGCGAAAGGCTTTCCCATGGCTGACATCATGTTTTGGAAATAGTCGGACTCTTGATCTTGGAGAAAAGTGGTGACCATTTCTATCTCGTCCATGGGAGGCTTCACCCTTGACGCTTGCTCGCGCCATTTGATGGCGTATTCTCTGAAACTTTCTGAGGGTTTCTTCTTTAAGTTTGACAAGGCATTTCTATCTGGTGCGATGTCAATATTATATTGAAACTGCCCTACGAAGTTTCTGGCAAGATCATCCCATATATGCCAATGAGATATGTCCTGGTCCATATACCACTCTGAAGCGATTCCTACCAAACTTTCCCCGAAGTATGCCATCAACAATTCTTCTTTGCCTCCAGCTCCCCGCAGTTGGTTGCAATACTTTTTGAGATGAGCAATGGGGTCGCTGTGCCCGTCGTACTTCTAAAACTTTGGAGTCTTGAAACCCACAGGTAGATGCACGTGAGGGAACATGCATAGATCGGTATAGGAGACGCTTTTCTGTCCGCTCAAACCTTGCATGTTTTTCAAATTTTGCTCAAGGCTCCTCATTCTTTTGGCCATCTCATCCTGTTCAGCAATTTTGGAGTTTTGGTCCTGCTCAGGTGCAAACTCGTATTGAGGTTGTTGAGGGGGAGTGTTTGTGGTGAATCGAGTTGGTTCCAGTGAGAAAGAGGGTGCTGGAAAGGTGAATGAGGAAGAGTCGAAATTGGGCCTGTGTGTAGTGGGCTGTGCCATAATTGGACAGGGCGGCGCGGTGAAGATGCTTGTAGCGACATTCGTCGCTGACATCCAAGGGCAAGACTCAGAGGGTGATCCTGCGTAGTGGGCTGAAATGGCCGGGTATCCGAACGGGGTAGCTGGGTTGCTTATGGGAATGTTCGAAGTCCCACTTGTTCTGTGGAACTTCTCAGGGAATCTAGGGATAACATTTGGTGGTTCCCTTCCATTATGCCAGTCATCCAACATCTCCATCATGCGGAGCTTCAGGATTCTGTTTTCCTCAGCAGTTGCTGACTTGAAAGTTGGGACGGCCGAGATCGAACTCTCCTCAGGGACGGGAATTGTCGGCAAAGGAGTTTCCGAAGACATTGCTATATTCCCCTTCGATCTTGTGAAGTAACTGTGAATACCCCCTTTTGTCTTAATAGCGGGTAACTGAACACCCCCTTTTGACCTTGTGAAATATGAATACGAGGCCAGACTTCCCCCAAACCAACCACTTTTCTAAAAACCTGGAAGACTCATCAGCAGACAAGTGGTTAGTTCGATACAAATAACAGATAGGCAATCTCACGTTGGGGCATGATGCACCTATACAATCAAATGAATTTCTACATGTCTGCAACGAAGACATGCGTCATCCCGGCTTCTTTTTAGGCTCCCTCTTTTATTTTATTTATTTATTATTTTTATTTATTTATTTATTCTTTCTCTTTTTTTTTATTACTGTTTTCAATATTTGCAGTTTTTTTTTTAAAAAAAAATAAATAAAAATATGTCCGGATCCGATGAGGATTGCCTACGTATCACGATGCCGCGTGAATCAGATCATTACGTAGTTCGAAACTAACAAGTGCAAGAATAAAGAAATAATTGTTCATTTTGCATTGTGCTCCTCCTGCACATTTATTAAGGTGATTTAAGCAAAAAATGATTTGACTCAAAAAATGATTTGACTATGTTTTAGAAGGAAAGATCCGATTTTCGAACACGGCCTTTCAGCACTTCGGGGATGAAGATTTTAAGGCTGTGAGGGTCAACCGATCGAAACTCTAAAAGATGATCGAAATTGGCCGTTTATGCAAAGTCAGCCTTCCGCCGTCCCTTTCAGGAACATTTGGCTGTTTTTGACAAAAACAGCATCACTTGACTCATAAATTAAAATTCTGGCATTTTGGCTATTTCTGAAAAAGGGGAAGTTGGACCCGATGAGGGTTGCCTACGTATCTCATACCCTGTGAGAATCAAACCGGCGTAGTTCGGGCCGATCAGGCGTAGAGTAAATAAACTAAACCCCTTCTGACTACAATCTTTTAAAGAAAAGGAGAAAAATAATTTTTTTGGATTTTTATATATTTTTCTTTTTTGTATCTTTTTTTTAAAAAGAGACTAAGGAAATATTTATGAATTTTAAACTTCTTTTCATTTTTTTTTGAAATTTCGAAAATCTTTTAAGGAAGTACTTCCCCTTAAAAAAAACTTCTTTTTTTATATGTTTTAAAAAAAATATATAAAAAAATTCCTTTTAATCACTTTCAAAATCGAAAAAAAAGTATTTATTTAAAAGTAAAAAAAATATATGGAAAATTCATAATTCAAAAAAAAATATTGTTTATTTCATAGTATCTCTTTTATAAGTTCAGACTAATAGATAAATCAAACTAGAAGACAAATTTTGTTTTTATTCTTTTTTTTGTTTTTTTTAGAAAAATTCTGGCGAGGTTTTGACACTACTTGGACATTGGTTTTATTTTCCCAAAAATAAGTAATTATCTCCCTACGCTGCTATTTTTCCCTTTTTTTTAGAAACCGGTCAGCATGCAGATCTGAAGCAAATAAATGCACTAAACAGACGAGATGCAGCAGGATGGTCTTTTCATTTCAGGTTGCCTGTCCTAGACGGACCCAACCCCTGTGTTGAGTCCCCTATGTCAAATGCAACATGATGCAAATAAACGTTCCTACTAGGGATCCGACATGAGGTTTCGTTATACTAGGTTTATAACCTGGGTATATGTTCTAGACTGTGTACCCGAGCGGACAACTCGAGTCGAGGAGGGGGCAACTTACCGGGGACCCGCGAGATCGTCCGGCTTTGTAACTTGTCCGACCTCTTTCTTATTTCAGGTATTGACACTAACAGAATAGGGAGTCTCGTCCAGCGAGCTTCTCCCCGGAGGTAAGAAGGGAAAGGTTTCGGCACAGTTTATATGTACAGTTCAAATAATATCAAAGCGGTAAAAGCAGCATTTAGCACATTAGGCTCAATCATGTAAAAATCAGATAAAACCAAATATAACAATTTATCTAAGCTCGAATTCTAACCCTGAACGAGTGGTTCTGGGTTTAGTCCCCAGCAGAGTCGCCAGAGCTGTCACACCTCCTTTTTGCGCGCCCGCCCCGAAGGGTTAAATGTGCGAGGGAGTTTTTCCAATTTAAGTGACAATATTCGAAATGGGATTATTTATTTAATTCAGAGTCGCCACTTGGGAAAGGTTTGGCTTTTGGTGTCCCAAGTCACCGGTTTATCTTGAATCCCAAATCGAGGAAATTTTCGACTTTTCCAAGTGAAGTCTGCGAACCAGAAATTCTAAGTAAGGAATTCTGTTGACCCGAGGGAAGGTGTTAGGCACCCTCGAATCCCGTGGTTCTAGCACGGTCGCTTAAATTGTTATAATGGCTAAATATCTGATTTAAATACATGTTGTGACTTATGTGCTTTTATTAAGTTTAAACCGCTTTTATTATTATCATTTATTTTTATAGAATTGCAACGTCGTGAAAATGCATCTCGAACCACGTCACAATCAATGCACCCGTGGTCGTCGACACATTTTGACTCCGTTGAGATTTGGATTTGGGTCACATCAATGTGCACCCGTGTTTAAGAAGGTTAAATTATTAAAGGTACGCCTAAAGCAACTAGCGTATTGTTATTTTGGGAAGGCCGTAAAATTCGCTAAACGGCCTGTCCCGAATTCTAAGTATTTTAATATATACATTTAGAGGGCCCCGCAGCTTGTGCATTTTTGTTTGTCGAGGCTCGTCTCATTTTTATTTAAAAGGATAAACCTACAGTGACTATATTTTCCTATTAAGTTCGTCTCTAAAATAAAAGAAAATCTCTTAATTAATTACATGCTAAAAACGTAACTTATTAATTATTAGTTTACGGCTAATGCGAATGGAAAATTGCGACCGAGTTTGTACAAAGAAAAACTGCTTTCATTCTATATTCTATTATTCAATAATACTAAAACGTGAGATTGACACACCATAATATCAAAACAGATTAACTATTCTTTGATTAATTTAAGCTAACATTATTAGATGAAGAAGTTATACATATGCAACATCATTACTCATTTAATCAATCAACTACATTTTTATACAAAGAAAGGAAAATTATATTCAAACACAAATCTAAACAGGAGGGATTCAACAGGAACAAAGCCTGATTAATATTTCATTTCTCTTCAATCCGAGAGTATACAAATGTGTACCTGGAAATGGCAGTACAAGAACAAAAGAAGTAGGAGTCAGCAGCAATAATACCACAGCAACAGCAGGTTCAGCAACACCGCAAACCAGTAACAACCAGTAGAATAACCCAGTAACGGATTGAAAAATCAGCAATACCAAAGTGCAATCGCAGTCAAGGCAGAAGAGAGACGGATACAAGATGCAATAGTTTACTGATTTTTGAATAACACTTAAGGAAAGACAAACGGAATTTATTCAAGTAGAAGTTCAAGTTGTCTTTCTCTTTTTCAGTCTAAAAACTCTCTCAAGTCTTAGTCTTCTTTTAATGTTCAAGTCTGTCTAATTCCCGTGCTCCCTTTTTCTCTCAAATCTTCTCTTTTTAATGTCAAGAATAACTCTATATATAACAAGACCAGTCTTCAATTCCCAACCCCAAATTATTCCCCCAATGGCATGCTTTGTCCCACTTATTAATGTTTTCTTTATTTTAAACCTTGTCCCCCATGCCTTCATTAAATAAATACCTCATTCTCAACCCATTATAATTTGTCTCCCATACCTACATTAAATAAGTACAATATTCCCAACCCATTATAATTTGTCTTGTCCCCCATTATGTTAAACAAGTATATCAAAAACCCCACCCCATTATATTTTGTCCCCCATGCTTAACATAAAGAATCAAAATAATGTTCAATTACCAAAATACCCCTCCGACCTTATTGCAATTACCATTCTACCCCTGAATGCAATGCAATTTACCAAACTACCCCCATCAGCTCTAAACAATCAATTAATCAAACTTAACCAAAATATAGCCAAGATGACCAATTTCTCAACAATCTTCAACAACAAATCATATGAACACGATGAACAACACAACTCCAAATTAATGAAAATATTAACCATATCGGGAACCAATCCCGGTTAATTTAGACCATCAATGGATGAGCAAGGATACAACAATACAAACAACAAAATACATGACTCAAACTAAATCAACAAATCAGAAACAAACAAAAACTCACATTAAATCACTGGATTTAAACATGAACTTCAAACAAAGATGAACATGAACTAAATCTGTAAACAACAAACATGATGGATTAAATGATTCAAACAATATTAATAATTTCTGGAAAAATACATAACACATGAAACAAATTGAAGAAATAATTAATTATATTTCAATTTGAATCTAACAAACATTAAACTAACAAATATTTATCTAAACAATAATACAAACATGAAAAACAACTAATTAAACTTTCATTTGAAATCTGAAAAATTAATTTAACAAAGCACATGAACAAACTAAAAATTAATTCAAACGATAGACAAACAAAACAAGAATTGAATCATTTATCGATTTTGGATCCGAAAAACAACAAACAAAAATATGGACGAAATTTGAAACATAAACCAACTAACCGATTCAAAACAACGACGAAGAAACGAAGATGACGGAGCAGCATGAAGCAGTAGCAGCGACGTAGTAGAAACGAAGATGGGGGTGCGTTTGGTTTGGTCGCGCGAAGGAGATAAAAGCAGCCACAGCAGCGTGGCCTGCTTGGTTGCGACGAAGCAGCGGCGACGGGGGAGGGGGGCTTCGAACAACAGCTGACTCGTCGAGGCTGTGGTCGTTTGGTTGTTTGGTAGATGAAGTAGAAGGCTGGTACGAGCAGCAACATCCGTTTGGAGCAGCCACTCGTCGCAGCTGGACACGGGCAGCAGTAGTGACCCGTCGGAGCAGTGGTCGACGAACTGTTCGTCGACATGGTGGAGCAGGGTGTTTTAAGGACTGTGGTTGTTCGGAGATGGAGCAGACGCAGTGGCAATGGAGAGAACGTTGGTCGTCGAGAAAGAACACCGCCATGGGAGCTCGAGGTGACGAATACGACGAAGATGCCTGTTTCGGCCGTGCGAAGGGGCTGGCTGGAGGCGGGTCACGACGGGAAGCTGGGCAGCAGGGTCGTGGGGGTGATGAGGGTGGTCTGGGTGGACAAAGAAGAAGGTAAAGAGAAGCCATTGGAGTTGTTTTTGAGTTTGGGGAAGAAGAAACCTAAGTAGGGGGGGGGGGCGGACCATTTTCTTAGCTTTAGGGTTTTTGGGTTTTTATTTTTTTATTTTTTTGTTTTTGTTTTGTGTTTTGAAAAATGAAGAAGGGTGTTGGGTATCTGGGTTAATGGGGCGGACCGGGTCGACCCGGTCTGAAGTGGACTGGGTCATGGGGAAGATTGGGCAATTATTTGGGCATGAGGTTGAAATTTGAAGAAGTGGCCCAATCCGATTTTTCTTTGTATTTTTGTTATTTTTTCTTCTTTTATTTTCTAAAACTAAATTATAAAAATACTTAAATTATTATTAAAAACTAAATTAAGTTATAAAAGCGCAAATTAACTCCCAATAACAATTAACGCACAATTAAGTAATAATTAAGCATAAAATTGTTCATTTGGACATTAAATGCTAAAAATGCAAAAGATGCCTATTTTTGTAATTTTTAATTTTTGTAAAACTAATTTAATTACTAACAATTGTAGAATTAAATCCTACATGCAAAATGCGACATATTTTTGTATATTTTTTATTAATTTAACAAATAAACAAACACAGACAAACACAAACAATTATCCAAAAATATCATAAAATCTCACAAAATTGCACACCAAGGAAAATCATTTTATTTGAATTTTTTGGGAGTGATTCTCATATAGGGCAAAAATCACGTGCTTACAATGGTATGACTTAGTAATTTGATACCCCTATAGTTGTTACAGCTCTGGATATCACATTTGTTCTTATACAACAGAACCATTGTACTCCACCTCCACTCTTCAGGCATCCTATTAGTCTTGAATATAACATTAAATAACCTAGTAAGCCATTCCAAGCTTGCTCTACCCACACACCTCCAAAGTTCAACCGGAATTTCATCTGGCCCGGTAGCTCTGCCCCTTCTCATCTTACGCATTGCCTCCATGACCTCATCGACCTCAATGTCCCTAAAATCACTTAATTCATGGGGGTTGTTGGTATTCCTCAATTCACCTAGTACAATATCCTGATCCCCTTCCTCATTTAGAAGTTTATGAAAGTAGGTCTGTCATATCCTCTTAATCTGGTCATCCCTCATCAAAACTTTGCCGTCATCATCTTTTATACACCTCACTTGGTCCATATCCCGAGTCGTCCTCTCTCTCACCTTAGCGAGTCGGAGTAACTTCTTCTCCCCGCCTTTGATCCCTAATTCCTCATACAAATAAGCAAAAGCTGTCGTCTTAGCCTCCGTCACTGCCATCTTCGCCTCCTTCCTAGCTACCTTATATCTCGCAATGTTCGCTCTCTTCTCCTCCTCGCCAGTGCTCCCTACTAACCGCAGGTAAGCCACCTTCTTCGCTTCCACTTTACCTTGGACAACTGCATTCCACCACCAGTCTCCTTTCTGGCTACCGATGCGGCCCGAAGATACCCTAGCACCTCTCTCGCCGCCTTCCTTATATAGTCCGTCGTCGTCGACCACATAGTGTTTGCGTCCCCACTACTTCTCCAAGCTCCCATTGCCGACAACCTTCCTTCCAACTCCTGAGCTTTATCCTTAGTCAAGGCGCCCCACCTAATCCTCGGGCGGCCTCGTACTGACCTCTGCTTCCTCCTTATCATAATACTAATGTCCATCACCAAAAGTCTATGTTGAATTGTAAGGGTCTCACCTAGGATAACTTTGCAATCCTCGCACAACCTTCTGTCGCATCTCCTGAGGAGGAGATAGTCAATCAGAGTCTTCACCACCGAACTTTGGTAAGTAACCAAATGCTCCTCCCGCTTCGGAAAACCTGAGTTCGCAATCACTAGATCGAATGCCCTGGCAAAATCCAGTAGCGAAGTGCCCCCTCCGTTCCGTGACGAGTAATGCAAATTTATCCAAAGTGAGTTTGCTTCAACATTATAAAGACAAGCTTCAAATAATTTTTTTTTTTTTTTGTAAAAACTATTTTTAACCAATTACAGTGAGATCTATCTATAACAGCATTCCTATATAACAGTCATTCACTATAAAAGCCAAATTGTTTATCCCTAAAATGGATAATAATTGAATTTATACGCGATTTTAAAGATATGTGGATTGATTCGACACAAATGATTAAGAATGTTAGATAAGCGAATTAGAGATAAAATAAATAACAAAACCAGTTGTGACGTTGAGTCCAGGCTCTGATCTAAGCTTAACCAATGTTATGCCCTCGATTCAAAGATAGACATGTATGAAGAGCTACAATTAAAGTAGGAACCTTTCAATAACTAAAAAGCAAAGAAACAAGTTTGTATTGCCTTGATATGTGTGTTACTCTATGTCTATTGAATAAAAAATTCCACTTTATATAGTAGGGAGTTTTGGCCTTAGTACAATTTTAAACAAGGTAAAAATCATCCTTGTACATTAATTATTGATATGCTACCGACATCGGGTGAGATCTGCGCCATGATATCCATTTGGGTGCGGATATCACGGCTCTCTACTAGTCGTATGCACCCATTTGTAGTATCTCCGAGGTCTCGGAGCTCATTCCGGTTTCAGAGAAGTGTTGTCTTATCAGGTACTTCGTTTACGAGAGATCTCAGCTCCGAATCTAATCTCACGAGATCACGTCCTGGCTTCGTTTGACCCATCGGGAAATCGGGGTCTTAATTACCCCCGATTTCACCCATATACGGATAATCCCCTCGTTTCCCAGAGAGTAGGTTTACCGAAATGATGGGAGACGATAGATGAACCTCTATTCCTTTCTTCGCACGTTACAACCGAGATGACGGATAAGCCGAAATATCCCATCAGTCGTGTCGCTCTGACTTCGTACACGTGTCATTCATCGGCTGGAAGGAAAGAATGTGAAACGTCACATATTTTCCCTATAAAAGCTTTGACCCTTTGTACTTCTTCTACTTTCCAATCCAAGCTTCCACCTTCAAATTCACTAGCGACTATCAAGTTTTTCAAACCTTTATATCTTCATCTTTGGACTTCAAATCTTCATAATTATTCTTAGGTTTCTACCCAGATCTTCATCCCACCTTCATACCCTTCTCGTCAACCTTCATACTTGTTCCCCCAAATATTCATATTTCCTTCTTCAAATCTTCATATTTTTTCCAGATTGCAATAGCTAAAACTTCCAAATCAATTCCTCACCAGGTTGCCTCGTCATCTTCCCACCTGATTACAGATGCTGATGTGGCTGCCTCCGAGGTCGTTGCTTCCGTGGCGCCTGCTCCCAAGATGGTTGTCCTGAGGCAACTGCCCCCAAGCCCCCCATGAAAAGCTTTAGATCCGGGGGTTGCTCAATCACAGATGACTTGAAAGTCGAGAAGGCATCATCCAAACAGGACCGGGGTGAAGGAGCATAGAGATACATATATTCCATTACTGAAGATATTTTCCCCATAGTCCGAGAGGAATGTAAATGGGAAGGCAAGAATGTGGTGCTCCCCGGGCCCAAAGATGATATTACTACACACGTGGAGGGGTATTGAAGTGTTAACACTTACCCCTTTACGCTGGGCCCGGTGATTCTAGCTTTTTGTAAGAGGTACGAGGTACCCGTCTCTTTGTAGGATCGTGATCCTCCTACGTTACTTCATAAACAAAATCGCGTCCCCTCGGTTTACCCTCAACCATCTACTCTATCTGTATAGTCCCCGTGGGCATAGCTAGTTACCTTTGATGCCTGGTGACCGAGGAGGACTAGGAAAAGATGAACGAGATGGGCGCGTCGTGTATCTTCAATGAGGCGCATCAGGCGCTGAACCGGGTAAAACATCAATACTCTCTCTTGAATTCCACATAGGTTTGATATCTCTTACTATTTTTGTTGTTTTGCAAGCCTCGATGCTTCATCACGAGAGCTTTCTCAGGTACCGCTCCGAGATCAACCAACTCGAGTTCGAGTTTACAGAGTAGGCTCGAAAGAAGGATATGTACAAGCTCCTTAGTGAGAAACAAGACGCGACCGTCAAGGACCTTCAGGCCGAGCTGGACAGGGCTCAGAAGGAAGCTTCGGCCCTGAGGCAGGAACATGCCGACCTGGTCGAAAAGGTAAATGTCTTTGAAGTTAAAAACGAAGAGCTAGTCGTGGTGACTAACGACAAAACTTCACAGGTCCAATAGAAGATCGATCAGATCGACCAACCCGAATCGAGATGAACGAGGTTCAATCCATGGCCGATGGGTGGAAAAGCAAAATCAACCTGCTGGCTTCGGAGAAGGAAACCGCTAAGGCGGAGCTGGCATCGGTTGATCATGCGATCGATGTTAGGAAGAAAAGGGACTAAAGTAGTGTTCTTAATTACTTAAAGTGGGTTTGATTGCTAATTTAAAAATTGATCGTTTGGAACCCCGGTAGAAATTATGGGTAATGCAAATTGATCCAAAGTGAGTTTGCTTCAACATTATAAAGACATGCTTCAAATAATTTTATTTTTTTGCAAAATTTATATTTTAACCAATTAAAGTGAGTCTATCTATAACAACATTTCTATATAACAGTCATTCACTATAAAAGTCTAACTGTTTATCCCTAAAATGGATAACAATTGAATTTATACGCGGTTCTAAAGATATATGGATTGATTCAACATAAATGATTAAGAATGTTAGACAAACAAATTTGAGATAAAATAAATAACCAACCAATTGTAACGGTGAGTCCAGGCTCTGATCTAAGCTTAACAAATGTTCTGCCCTCGATTCGGAGCCAGACGTGTATGAAGAGCTACAATTAAAATGAGAACATTTCAATAACTAAAAATCAAAGAAACAAGTTTGTATTGCCCTTATATGCGTATTACAGTGTGCCTATTGAATAAAAAACTTCTCCTTTATATAATAGGGGAGTTTTACCCTTAATATAATTCTAAAAAGGGTAAAAATCATCCATGTACATCAATTACTGATATGCTACTAACATCGGGCGAGATCCGTATCGTAATATCTTGTTGGGTGCAGATATCACGGCTCTCTGCTAGTCATATGTAACCGTTTGTAGTATCTCCGAGGTCTCGAAGCTCATTCCGGGTTCGGGGAAGTGTTGTCTTATCAGATATTTCGTTTGGGCTTCAGTACAAGAGATCTCCAGTTCCAAATTCGATCTCATGAGGTCATGTCTTGGCTTCATTTGACCCACCGGGAAATCGGGGTCCCAGTTACCCCCGGTTTCACCCGTATACACAAATTTTCTCCAGAACCGATTTTAAGTTATACTTTTACCTCTCTATAACAACTTTTTACTTATAATAGCAACATTCATATTTATAGCAAAACGCTTTTTGTAAAATTACCCCTCTATAATAGTCATATAGATTACTAATAATAATTCTAAATTTATGCACACAATCTTTTCAATTAAACAAAGTTTCTATCTTGCATAAGATATAAGATTTGAAGATTTGCGCATGATATCTTTTCCATTGATCAAATTTCAAAAAATATTTAGATAGAAAATTTAACTGTTAAGCTCTTAGATTGTCTACGAGGGAAAGTAACTGGATACTTTTTTGCTGAAAGTTTGGACACGAATCTTCGCCAATTCAAGCGTCATATCGCTAATAAGAGAATGAAATCTACGAAACAAGCTACAATTACAAAGTTCTTCCATCAATCTTAAAAGAATTTATTTTTTTAGGTAGCTTTAAAATGTCTGCCTTAGAGTTTAAATCTTTATATGTTTAGTTATGAATTTATTAATAATGTATTGATTTTCTTCAATAATTAACTAGTGAAATATGCATATATTTTGAGATTTTAAATTTGAATAATTTTTTTTTATCTTTATATGTGACATTAAAAAAGAAAAAATAATAATTTTTATCTATAACAGCCAAAAAATATTTAAACGTCAAATGCTGTTATAGGTGTATAACAACCATTTACTATAAAACCAAAAAATATAAAAACAAACGAGATTCTTATAGAGAGGGTTGACTGAATAAGGAAGGATAGATTATCTAGTTCAAACTTTTCGCAACGAAAAAAATTAAAGCAAGTTTTTCAAATTGTCGAAGCAAATGGCACCTGGGTGTTTACTGTTTTTGTCTCTTGGACTAATTTGAAAATACTAAATAGTCAAAGTTGATGTGCCATGCTCCAAGAGTATTTAATTTCGTAGTTAAAATTGTTTTTTTTTTTTTGACAATATGACATGATTATTGAAAAAAATGTACAATTTTGCAAGCGACATTGCAGTGTCACATTAATTTTTAAGATACTTTCATAAACCTCTCCTAAAATTTTTGTTCGTAACATTTACCTACCTTATAGTTTATGATATTATGTTTACCTTCTTTATTTTAATTTTTTTGGTAATAATTCTTTTAACCTACTTTTTATTATGTAAAAAATTACACTTTAACTGATTTACTCTCGCTAATTACTCTTTTATTTAACCAGTTAAAGTATAACTTTATACATCAATAAAAATTAGGTTAAAAGAATTATTACAAAATATATCATAAATCATAAGGGAGGTTAGTATTATAAAGTGAAACCTGGAGGGACATCTCCAAAATTATCCCTATTTTTTATGTATGATTATTTTATAATATGTTTTGAATATTTATGACAACCAATAAGGTTAATATTACTTTTGCATGCATATGAACAAAGTTATATTAACGTATACATGTCAAAAATCTTCAATTTTCTAATAGAAAAATTGCTCAGGGTGTTCTCCGGCGGAATTGCTATTCAATAGTTGTCCTTATTTTTGCATGTGTTGCAAAAACATGTTTTTTTATTTTATTTTATATACACTGTAATTGACATTTTACCCTTCCACTCTTCCACTTCTCAAACTTTTCTTCTTCTCCAACTCTTTTCTTTTGCATTTTTTACCTATTTTATTACTAAATATCTAATCATTAGACTAATCTCTCGATTGCGCAAGATTCATCATTGAAAACTATCCAAAGCATCAAATTAATTCATCTATTGCAAGTGAGTTTCACCAAAAACACCATAGTTATTCACATTTTCAGTCCGCAAATATTACCATAATTGCAAATTTTAAGAACGCCATAGTTATTCACATTTTTAGTCCGCAAATGCTAACATAATTGCAAATTTTAAGATCAAGTACAATCGATGATTATGAGTACGATGCACGCCACCAATTATCTAGTGACAATGAGTTCAATATATGACATGCAATTAATATTCTCGTAGAAGCATGTGATGATATCAAGACCTCTATAGCATTTACCACGGTTAGAGAAAGATTGGGATCCTACCTATAGATGACAATCCAATTTTAACAGTACAAGCATAAAATTTATTGAGGATGTTGGGAGCACATCATCACTTATAGCCAAGTTACATATGATAACATCAATCATATATATGGAGTTTAATGCCAGACCTTTTGTGAAACTTTCATTAATGAAGAGATTATTGCACAAGTCACTAGAGTGAAAGAACAAGATACTGTGAAAACATAAGGTGACAATGAATATGGAGTTTGATGCAACACTTCCTGTCATAGAAACTTGCATTGACAAAGAGTTGTTGCATAAATCACTAAAGTGGAAGAACAAGAGACCGTGAAGACACAAGCTGATAATAAAAGTATCGACGATGAACCTCGACCTACTGCTACTTGGGTTAAAATGGAAGATTCAATTGTTATGCTCTTAGAGTGTCTCCAAATTAAGAGAGGCTATCGGATGCCTTTTTGCCAATGAAGCATTATATTAATTATAATAAAGAGACTAAAATCTACTAAGCATACTACAATTGCAGATTTCTTCCACTAAACTTGAATAATTTTAATTTAATTTTTTTAAAGTATATGTGCTTTAAAAAAATTATTCTTTATAAGTACAGTAGAACTAGTTATAATATTTTTGTTTATTTTCTATCATAAAAAGTTTCGAAAAATAATTTTTTCATAATATTTTCCAAATAAGACACGTCAAATAATATTATATGTATATCTTCATGGATTTACGTCGACTATCTTACGGCATGAACTAACATACGTGAATATGGGTTGTAACATTTTGGTTCATTTATTTCACTTCTTGGGGTGATTTTGGAGCTTCCTAGAGAGAGATTTTCACCTAGCTATTGGAGGTAAGTAATTTCTATCTGATGTAAGTTAAATACATAGATTATGGGTAAATTTAATATTTAAAATTGCAAAAATTATGAGTTTAGATGAAAAACCTAGATTTTGATAAAAAATGGATTTAACCACGAAAATAGTTATGGAATTGAGTGAAAATTATATATTTGAGTTCGTGAGATTATGGGTTCTTCGAAAATTTCTGAAATTCGAGCACGTGGGCTCGGGGGCGAATTTTTAAGAATCTTCCAATTTGGGTTGAGTAATTACTCTAGTAGCTAAGTTATTAACTCTTGACTGTATATTGATTATTTTATATAATATTTGGCTAATTGTGGATTGTTCGGCACCAAGTGGGGTCTTTAGAGTGAATTTGTGGCCGGAAAGTGAGCTTTGAGACGAGGTAAGTCTCTTGCCTAACCTTGTAAGAGGAAATTTACCCCATAGGTAATTTAAATTAATATTTGCTTCTAATTGTGGGGGATACATATGCACGGAGTGACGAGAGTTCATGTGTAGCTACTAGTTATACTTATGTCCGAGTAGTTTAGGACCCAAATCATGAAATACTTATAATGTTTGCATCCTACTTGTTAATTAAAGTGCCTAAACTATATTGGAACTTGATAAAGGAATTGTAAAAGACCGAACTTCACTTACTTAAGTTTTGGCGGGTTATTTGACTGTTAATAGAAATTATGCTTCCTTGTGTATTACTCTTGTAATAACTTTTAAACCGGATGTTCATCAAGTATCCTTTCTTCTTGTGGAGCAGGCCGAACGCCTCGGCAGTAGATAGATGCATCTATGGTTTGTACCACATGACCCGCGGCAGTGTATACGTTATTTTGGATCGGTTGTATGACCTTGACATAAATTGTGCTTAATAATACTCGGAGCCTAATTATACTTGATATTATTTTATGGATTGTGAGATTGTAATTACTAAATGACAGGAATTGACTTAGAATTTACTATTTGTGAAAAAATGATTTATTCTATGCTTGTTATTGAGTTGTTATTATCATTTACATAACCCATGCTTATCTAGAGTTTCTGTATTTATATTGTTAGCCCATAGTAAGTGTCGATGTCGACCGCTCATCACTACTTCTTCGAGGTTAGACTAGATACTTATTATGTATATGTTATTTATGTACTCATATTACACTTCTGCACTAATCATACAGGATTTGAGGTAGGTGCATCTGGTAGTCATACCGGTGCGCACTCCCGATGTCCTGAGGCCTAGTGGTGAGCTGCTTCCTGAGCCGTTCTGCAGCACCTAGAGTCCCTCTTTTATATTTATTTTTTGTCTACTTTATTTCAGACAGTAGTTAGAGTTTTATATATTCTACTAGTAGGTCATATACTTGTGACACCAAGTCTTGGTACACTCATTAGTAAACTTTCTAGTTTTGGAGTAATCATTTTACTGCATTTGTTCCCTTATTAGTCTTCGTTTTTCTTATTAAATTTTCTACTCCGTATTTTCTTAACAAAAAATAGAATTTGAACTACTTAGCAATTTATTAAAAAGGGGAATTTCATGCTTAATTCACTGTTAGCTTACCTAGCGACAATGTTGGGCACCATCATAGCCCATAGGAAAAATTGGGTCGTGACAGATAAGGGTTTGATGCAGTGAAGAGAGTAAGTGTTAGAGAAAGAGTAAGAAGAAAGAAGATTTCACCCATTTTTATGTGCATAAAAATAACTTTACATTGTTTAATCTTTGTTTTTTTATCTCCTACTATTTCAAGATCATACTTCAATATTTGTATGCACATAAGTTGGTAATTTTTCCTTGCAACCATAATCTTTTGGAAAATAATTAGTGAATGAAGGTATGACATTCATTTATAGTAATATGGTCAGACTTCTCTTTCATAATGTCGAGCATACGAATATTTTTTGGTTGTTATAGCGAATGACCGTTATACATGATAAGAAGTTAATCCTATTGGTTTTCAATTATACAAGGGTGTATAAGGGTTGTTAACAAGTACTAGAAGTTAAACGAATCAAGAATGTTGTAACCCATATTTTCGGGTAAACCTAAAGGTGCTTAATATATTCAAAAGGTCGTGTTTTAAGGTATTTGAATTATATAATATCCGTATCATACGTCTTGAAGTCAAACGAGTTATGAAACAAAAGTCGACAAAAGTTGTCACAACTTAGGTTCATAATTTTGCTTAAACTTTAGGTCAAATGTTACTAAGTTTTTCTCCATATTTACTAGGAATTATAGAGTGATCTACATACCAAATTTAAGATATATGAGTCTAGTTTTCAACGCATTAAACCATTCGTCGATACAATCTCGGAGTAGAGAGATTCGCATTTTTGCGAGACTGCGCCAAGCTGCTCTCTATGGGGCCCACATAGGCGGTTTAAGACATATGTAGATATATAAAAGATTCCTCAACCCGTTTTAAGTCATTTTTTTAGTATATTCCGATCTTAGCACCCTAAAAATATTCTCTCAAGTTTCTCTCATGATCCAAGACCCAAACAAAGGGCAAACAACACAAATCAAGTGTCGGGAATCCCGTGGCGCCAGTAAGTTTCTTGTTCTTCTTGTTGTTGCTCATTTTTGTGTTGTTCCAGCTCATGTGGGAGGTTGTTTTAAGTGGTTTATATTCTGTAAATACTCACTCAAATTTTTAATATCAACCCTAGGTGATTTCAAGTCTTCTAAAGTGATTCTAGTGCCGAAAAACCCTAATGGATTGCTAGTTTCGCTTCCTTGTTCTTGTAGCAGCATTGGAGGGATATTTCGTGGATAATTAAGGTTAAATTGGAGTTGTTATTTCTGTTTAAAGGTATGGAACCTCTTACTCTACATGCATTTAAGATTATCCATGTTGCGGCTAAGTCGTTGAAGCTAGAATTTGTGAAATATATATCGAAAGGCTTGGTAGTAGTGTTGTTGGTTGGTGGACTGTTTTAGGAGGCTCAATATGATTATTATTGTTGTTGTTTGGGCTATTTGGTGATTTTTTTGACTTGTGGGAAGTTATATAAATAGGGAAGGTGTTGTCCATTTCATCGTTTAGGTTGCAATCGATACATAATAGTTAGGACGCTTAAACGATAATGATAGTGTCATTTCTCTTATTGTAGACTAAGGAGTCGTGATATTTGCATAGCTTGAGGTTGAACAGTATATACAAGGTATGTGAGGCTATCCCTTTCCTTCTTTTGCACGAATCCGATTATCCATAATGTAATGAACGAGCTTCCAAAGATACTCTACTCTTAAAAGCTAGTACTTACATTGTTTCCCTTCTTATGGAGCGATTGATGTTAATGTTGCTTATCTTATTCTTATGTTATCAATGTTGTTGGTACTTACTTATTCTTATAAGATTCATGATGAAGAGTTAGTCCTAATAACGTGTACAGAGAATACCGAACTTAAGTCACTCCGAAAGGTTCAGAATATCATTCCAATGAGTCCAGCATGCATTATATATATGTATCTAGTTTACTCTACCAAGTCGCGCTATAGACGACCGGGTACGACACCTATTGTGAAACCACTAATCAGTTGGGTTTTACCGAGCTCCACGTGGCCGGGTACGATTCTACCGAGCCTCTAATGGCCGGGTATGTTTTTACCGAGCCTATTACGGCTGAGTACGGTTTGATGATGATGCCCACAGAGCCGTATATTTTAAAAGTTTATGTATATATACATATGTATCATGCATTTCATGTCAGTAGCCCTCAGAGGTACCCAGATGTTACAAGTTATATATTCTCTATCCCTGCTTACATTACTTTTCGTACTTATGGTTCCCTGCCTTATATACTTAGTACTTTATTCGTATTGACGTCCTTTTTATTTGTGGATGCTGCATGTCGTGCTGCAAGTCCTGATAGACGGGTAGACGCAGCTCCCCCACCACAGTGGGCTGCCCAGTTTAGCGGTTATTGGAGAGATCCCTTCTCGGACTTGCCGTGGTCTTGGTATACATATTTGTTATAGACATCATGTGTATGTCGAGGCCCTATTCCGGCAATGTTGTAACACTTATGTTCCTTTAGAGGCTCATAGACAGGTGTCGACTCATGTATTGTTTGGTATGACTTATCAGCTGATTTTGGATGTATAGTCTTTCATGGCAGCGTGGTAGCTCAGACCTTATATATAGTTTCTTGGCAGTCTGGTCATCCCATGTTGTGTATGTTCATTCCATTATCTTTCATTGTTGGTTGTTCATGATCCATGCCTACTATTTATATTGATCTCATCGGCCTTTAAAGATAATAAGGAAGGTTAGATAAAATGTATGTTGGTGCTCGGCAAATATGGCCCGGGTGCTAGTCATGACCCTTCAGTTTGGGTCGTGACACAAAAATTGCCTAAGTCCGCAATAAATGGACCTCACTGCCTCCAGGACTTCCGCTTCTGTAGCTCCACGACTGCATCTGCGGCTTTGCTTCTACGGAGAAAGCCTCGCAGATGCGTCTCTCCCTCAGTTGGCCCCTTCCGCATTTGTGGACCACATGCCCGCTTCTGCGGGACCGCTGCTGCGATGAGCGTGTCGCTCTTGCGTCGTTGGCCTTTTTGCGGTTGCTTCCATCACACCTGCACGTTCGCAGGTGTGCACTATGTCCCACATCTGCAGTTTCTAGGCTGCCTATGCTGGGTCGCTTCTGCGGCGGCTGGCTCTCTTCTGCGAGCTCGCACCTGTGGCTAGCCCTCCGCATGTGAGATTATACAAGAAGCCTAGTGCTTCAGCTATTCTTCCAAGTCCAAATGAGTTCCGTGCCTTGTCCGAATGGCATCTGGGGCCCTCAAGGACCTGTCCAAACATACCAACAAGTTTGTAATCATAAAGCGGACTTGCTCGAATTCCCAGAACGCATAGAACAACATCAAAACGAAGAATTACACTTCAAACCAAATCAAATCAACTTATGAACTTCAAGTTCTTCCAACTTATTCCGAACACACCGAATCATACTTTAACTATTCAGAATGACACCAAATTTTGCGTGCAAGTCTTAAATCACTATATGGACTATTCCCAGGCCCGGAATCCGAAACGGACCTCGATAACACCAAAACCTACTCCAAACCAAATTTAAAGAACTATAAAACCTTCAATGAGCCAACTTTCACTATTAAGCGCCGAAATGCTCCCGAGTTATCCAAAATCCAATCCGAACATACACCCAAGTCCAAAATTATCATACGAACCTATTGGGATCATCAAATCCCGATTCTGAGGTTGTTTACTCAAAACGTTGACTCAAGTCTTACTTAGCCCTTTTTAGCCAATATTAAGGAACCCAGTGTCCCAATATTAATCTGAACCCCTGTCAAACCCGAACTAACCATACTTGCAAGTCATAAAACAGTTAAAGCACATACGGGAAGTCTTATTTAGGGGAACATAAATCTAGAAAGTAAAATGACCGGCCGAGTCGTTACATTCTCCACCTCTTAAATAAACGTCCATCCTCGAACGGGTCTAGAATCATACTTGGAGTGCTGAATAAGTGTGGATATCTGCTCCGTATGTCCTCTTTGGTCTCCCAAGTCGTCTACTCGACTGGTTGACCCCTCAACTGAACCTTTACTGTAGAAATCTTCTTGGACCTCAACTGGCAAACCTGTCTATCAACAATGGCAACTGGCTCCTCCTCATAACCCAGGCTCTCATCTAGCTGAACCGTGCTGAAGTCTAACACATGCGACCTGTCAGCATGATACCTCCGGAGCATAGGCACGTGGAAAACCAGATGAACTCCCAATAGACTAGGAGGCAAAGCAAGCTCATAAGCAACCTCCCCAACTCGTCTCAGCACCTCAAATGGACCTATAAACCTTGGGCTCAACTTGCCCTTCTTCCTGAACAACATGATTCCCTTCATCGGTAAGACTTTCAAGAGAACCTTCTCGCCCACCATAAATGATAAATCACGTGCCTTCTGATCCACATAACTCTTTTGTCTGGACTGTGCTGTGCGAAGTTTCTCCTGAATCAACTTTACCTTTTCCAAGGCATCCTTTACCAAATCAGTACCAATATAACTTAGCCTCCCCGGGCTTAAACCATCCGATGGGCGAATGACATCGCCGACTATATAAAGCCTCAAATGGAGCCATCTTGATGCTAGACTGATAACTGTTATTGTAAGCAAACTCGGCCAAAGGCAAGAATCAATCCCACTACCCTCCGAAGTCAATCACACATGCTCTAAGCATATCCTCCAAGATTTGAACTGTCCGCTATGACTGCCCGTCGGTCTGCGGATGAAAGGCTATGCTGAGCTCCACCCAGGTCCCCAAATCACTTTGTACTGCTCTCCAGAAATGCGAAGTAAACTGAGGGCCTCTATCTGAAATGATGGAAACAGGCACACCATACAACCGAAAAATCTCCCGAATGTAAATTTGGGCCAACCTCTCTGAAGAATATGCAGTCACCACTGGAATGAAGTGTGCCGACTTGGTCAACCTATAGATAATGACCCAAATGACATCAAAATTACGTAAGGTCCATGGCAACCCAACTACGAAGTCCATAGAAATGCGTTCCCATTTCCACCCAGGTATAGTCATCTGCTGGAGTAGGCCACCTGGCCTCTGATGCTCATACTTGACCTGCTGGCAATTTAGGCACCTCGCTTCATACTCAACTATGTCCTTCATCTGCCGTCACTAGTAATGCTGCCTCAGTTCACGATACATCTTTGTAGCACCTAGATGAATAGAATACCAAGAATGTGTGCCTCCTTCAGAATCCTTTCCCTCAATCCATAAACATTAGGGACACATAGTCGACCCCGGAGTCGCAAAACACCATCCTCATCGATAGTAACCTCTTTGGAACCACCCTGTAGTATCGTCTTTATAAGAACCTATCACGCCCCAAACTTGGAGAGCGTGACCAGCGCTCAATCGAGTGAACCCGGCTAAGCAAGCCTATTAAATTCTTTCTACCTGACTCGCTCATGCATTAAGAGGACACACATTTTCATTAATTACGTCATTGTTAAATTTCAAAATTACACATTCTTATGATTGAGTGAGACAAGAGGCTAAAATACCACACAAATGGTTGACCTTCCCAACACCTATATACAACCCACATAGTGTCTATGGAGCCTTTGAATAGATACAAAAATGTCGGCAACAAGGCCCCAACTATAACTCAAGTACAATACAAAAGGGACAAAAGATGCATAACCCCGAAATGAAATGGGGATCACCAAGACTGCTAGGAGGAGGATGTACTGCAAACGCTGATCAACACTGCCTGCTAGGGAACCACCCGCATCCATTTAAGACGCAGTGCCCCCGACAAAAGGAAAGTTAGTACCGTCAAATGGTACTAGTATGTATAACTAAACACCATCTCATTAGAATGAACAATAATATAAGGGGGAAACAACCATGAGTTCAATAAGAGATTCAAGCAATACTAAAACATCAAGTAAAGGGTCACATAAGTTCTCAAGATGATATCCATATTATTAGGTTGGGGAATCTTTAGTGCCGATATGCCACAATTCACAATACCACCTTATTCTTACATGGAGTCCGATCTCGGCTCGATCGGCTAGGTTATCTCATTTGAGACATCAACCATATCCACAATTTCAATTATTATTTCCAGCACAGTTACCACCATGTGTGCGTCATGGCATCCGATCACGATCCGATCGGCTAGGCCATCTCATTTGAGACATCCACCATATCCACAATTTCAATCAATCATCTCGCTTCATATTTCTTTCCCATCTTTCAATAGTTAGCACGAGTGGCCTCATTTATAAAGTCATTCTTGGCACTTGGCCGTATTTTACAATCAAGTTTTTTTTTGCACATTCAAATATCATTATCATTAGCAACAATCAGGCCTATCATGTAAGGCGCTAGTAAACATATGGGCAAACTTGAAGAATCCTAAGCACATAGAGGCTTTTCATACAATTTAGTATAACAACCTTATTCAATTTTGACATGAAATCTTAACCTTTCATAACACATATTCCACATTTTAAAACACATCCTCAAATGGCTAGATGACGTGATAAGCAGTCAGAATAAATATTGAACATATATCATTCAACACAACACATTAGGAATAGTCAATTCTAACATGATCAATTTGGGGACTTACACAAGCTACATGGATATCGGGGAATTCTATTCTAAGAAGAAGTGATTTTAGCCATACATACCTCAATTGAGTTTCCTTCACACTTTAAAACATTCTAGAATTCTTAGCACTTTGATCTATTTGTAAATACAACAAGTTGAGCCAAAATTAGGAAGATGGTCATGATCCTAGCTCATTTGAGCACATTATCAAACACTAGGTGTGTATCAATATTTTAAGGACTTTTATGAAAGATTCCACCATTCCTCAACTCATTCTTAGATCACAACCTCCCCACATTCTTTAAGAATACATGCATGCAAGATAACAACTCCCTTACAATGGTCTTGCTAATTGCCCATTTTTAGAAGAATTTTGAAATTAAGAGCTAGGTATAGATTCTTACCTTTAAGGTAAAGACTTAGTGAACGTTACTTGATAATCTTCAAGGTTTTAAGCAAGGATTGAAGAGTAATTTGATGAAGATCACTCTCTCACTCTAGGGCTATTTCTATCACTCCAAAGCATCAGAAATATGCTCAAAATGAACTATGGCATATGTTTTAACGACATAGGATCGGGTTTAAAAATTAGAAATTAGGAGTCCCGACATAGAGTTGAGATCGCATATGCGACCGCAAAACGCTTCTGCGGTCCGCATAATGGGCCGCATAATGGCCCTCAGGTACTGGCATTTTCTGCTTCAGTTTGCGACCGGTCTGTGGTCTGCAAAACTATTCTGCTGTCCGGAAACCTGTTCTGCGGTCGCATAATGCCACACAGAACATCCCTCCAAAAAATTCTATGTGGGCTTTGCGATGTACGGCCTGCAAAATGATTATGCGGCCGCATAATGGACCGCATATTGGTCTAAAAATTAGCTCAAATCTGTGTCTCACTTTGCGGCAGGTCTGCGGTCCACAGACCAGTTTTGCAGTCTGTAGACTAGTTCTGTGGTTGCAGATATGACCGCACAAATGTCCTGCACTTTCGGAAATTTTCTTCAACTCACCAACACACTGCTCAGCCCAAAAAGTCCGTATTGTATCTCTACAATCTTTAACACATAAGCCTAACTCAGCACCACAGAATTCTGAGTTTTAGGTAAAAATTTACGGGGCCTTACATCCTCCCCCACTTAAGATCATTCGTCCTTGAATGAGGATCAAGGTTCACTATTAGCATCTTATGCAACTTAGTTTTTCATACCACACACCCGCAGTCCCAATTTTGACTAACTCCCTAAATTTCCAAAATTTTTGCTAGAGTTTCCTTTGTAACTGGGTCTATCCACCTGCCAGCAAACCCCAATAACACACCCTCGCAACATATATATGATCAAATGACGTAACATAACAAAAAACGACACCAACCGTGGCCTCATAAACAACATATAACTAAAAAGGAACACTTTTACATTAACTAATCAAGGGATAAAAAATTCATAGGGAGTAACTTCATAGAAACTATTACATAGCTATTCAAACAAATGAGGGTACTTATTTTTCATTTCTTCCTCGGCCTCCCAAGTAGCCTCTTCCACCCGCAGGTTTCGCCATAACATTTTCACAGAGGTAATTTCTTTATTCCTCAACTTTCGGACATGCCTATCAAGAATGGCAATTGGAATTTCTTTATATGACAGTTCTTCATTAACCTCGATAGTCTCAACTAGCACAATAAGCGACTGATCTCTAACCATCTTCTTCAATATAGACACTTGGAATACCGGGTGCACTTGTGACATCTCAGGTGGCATCTCAAGCTTGTATGCCACCTGACCAGTCCTTTGAATGATTCTGTATGGCCTGACATACCTTGGACTCAATTTCCCATTCTTTCCAAACCGCATTATACCCTTCATGGGGGAAACCTTCAAGAATACCCAATCATCTTCTTTGAATTCCAAGTCTCTTCGACAAACATTCGAATAGGACTTTTGACGGCTCTAAGCGGTTTTCAACCGCTCTTTAATGTTCTTAAGCTTTTCCATAGCTTGATGCACGAGGTCTGGTCCTATCAATTCAGCTTCCCCAATCTCGAACCACCTAATAGGAGATCTACATCTCCTACCATATAGCGCCTCAAATGGTGCCATCTGAATACTAGCATGATAGATGTTGTAGTAAGAAAATTCTACGAATGGAAAATGGTCATCCCAGCTACTTTTGAAGTCAAGAACACAATCACACAACATATCCTCAAGCGTCTGAATAGTCTGCTCTGCCTACCCGTCGGTCTGTGGATAAAACGCTGTACTAAGATTCACCTGTGTACCCAAATCTTGCTGAAATTTCTTCCAAAAGTTAGTTGTGAACTGTGCTACTCGATCCAAAATGATAGAAACTAGATTGCCATGCAACCTGGCTATTTTCTTGATATACTACTGAGCATACTATTCCGCTGTATCGGTAGATTTAGCTGGCAAGAAGTGTGCTGATTTCGTGAGTCGATCCACAATAACCCAAATTGAGTCAAACTTGCGCGGAGTGCGCAGTAACCCTACCAAAAATCCATATTAATCATTTTCCATTTCCACATTGTAACTACTATGATTTGTGCCAACCCACCAGGACATTGATGTTCGGCCTTCACTTGCTGACAATTTGGACACCTTGCCAAAAAGTGCATCACATTCCTTTTCATGTCATTCCACTAATAGACTTCCTTGAGATCATGATACATTTTTATAGAACATGGGTGCACGGAATACCTAGAAGTGTGAGCTTCAGCCAAGATTCTTTCCCGAAGACCATCTACATTTAGAACACATAATCGCCCTTGGTACCGTAGTGTACCATCATCCATGCCAAGAGAAAAATCTGTGGCCTTATGTTTATGAATCCCCTCCTTTAATTGTACCAACAATGGATCATTGTATTGCTTCTCCTTCACTTCTGCCACGAGCGATGAGTCAGCTCTATTCTACACAATCACCCCACCTTCACTAGAGTCCGCAAGATGAACTCCCAAGCTAGACAACTGATGAACCTCCTTTGAC
The DNA here is from genome assembly GCF_000393655.2 of Nicotiana sylvestris. NCBI lineage: Eukaryota > Viridiplantae > Streptophyta > Magnoliopsida > Solanales > Solanaceae > Nicotiana > Nicotiana sylvestris. The sequence goes on along the minus strand of NC_091057.1, from coordinate 85,391,834 downwards.
AATGGCCTTTGACATGCCCCCAAGTGAGCCAAACTACCCATAGATTTCCGGCTAAGAGAATCCTCCACAACATTGGCTTTTTCCGAGTGATATAGAATATCGATGTCGTAATCTTTGAGTAAGTCCAGCCATCTTCTCTGCCTCAAATTCAATTTCTTATGTTTGAAAATATATTGAAAGCTCTTGTGGTCCGTGAATGCATCCACATGTACCCCATCAGATAATGACGCCAAAACTTTAATGCAAAAAACCACTGCCACTAGTTCTAAGTCATGTGTTGAATAGTTCTTTTCATGATTCTTGAGTTGTCTAGAAGCATAAGCTATGATATTGCCATATTGCATTAATACACACCCAAGACCGATCCTTGAAGCATTGCAATATACCACAAACCCATCTGTACTCTCTGGCAGAGGCAACACGACATCGTAGTCAATCTTGATTTCAACTCCTGGAAGCTCTTTTCACAAGCCTCGGACCACTGGAACTTAACTACTTTCTGCATCAATTTAGTTAACAGAGAGGCAAGAGTGGAGAACCCCTCTACAAACTTCCTGTAATACCTTGCTAAGCCCAAGAAACAACGAATTTCTGTTGGAGTTGTAGGTCTAGGCCAATTATTTACCGCTACAACCTTTTGAGGATCAACCTTAATTCCTTCTCTAGAGATGACATGACCCAAGAATGTAACAGATTGAAGCCAAAATTCACATTTCAAGAACTTCACATACAATTGGTGCTGATGAAGAGTCTACAGAACAAGCCTGAGGTGATCGGCATGGTCCTCTCGACTTCGTGAATATACAAGAATGTCGTCAATGAATACTATCACAAAGGATGCAAGAAAAGGCTTGAAAACCCGATTCATAAGATCCATGAAAGCTGCCGGGGCATTTGTTATCCCAAAAGACATTACCAGAAATTTGAAATGCCTGTACCAGGTCCTGAAGGCTGTTTTTGGAATATCCTGCTCCCTGATCTTCAATTGGTGATACCCTGAGTGTAAATAAATTTTTGAGAAGTACCTAGCACCATGAAGTTGATCAAATAAATCATCTATTCTTAGTAGGGGTACTTATTTTTGATTGTAACTTTGTTGAGCTACCGGTAGTCAATACACATCAATAATGACCCATCTTTCTTTCTTACAAAGAGAACTGGTATGCCCTAAGGTGACACACTCGGTCGGACGAAACCCTTCTCTAACAAATTCTTCAATTGTTCCTTTAGCTCCTTCAATTCTGTCCGTGCCATTTTGTAAGGTATATAGGCTGCGTGCCTGACATCACATCGATCAAAAAATCAATCTCCCTATCTAGTGGAATCCTAGGGAGCTCATCAGGAAAGACCTCTGGAAATTCATTCACAACTGGCATAGACTTGAGTGTAGGTTCCTCAACATCGGTGTCCGTAACCCGGACCAAATGGTATATACACCCCTTGTTAATCATCTTCGTGGCCTTAAGGTAAGAAATAAACCTGCCTTTCGGCACCACATTATTCCCCTTCCACTCAACAACTGGCTCATTAGGAAATTCAAGCATCATAGTTCTAGTTCAGCAATCGAGCTTGGCAAAATATGAATAAAGCCAACCCATCCCCATTATTACATCAAAATCAACCATCCCCAATTCAATGAGATTGGCGATGGCACCCCAACCACGTGTCGTGACAACACAATCTCTATAAACCTATGCGGCCACAATAGACTCGCCAACTAGAGTAGATACAGAGAATGGCTCATGAAGTTGTTCCGGTTCTATACTGAATTCCATAGCAACATAAGGAGTAACATAGGACAAGGTGGAACCGAAATCAATAAGGGCATATACATCATGCGATTAGACAATCAATATACCTGTGACAACATTAGGAGAAGCCTCTACACTCTCGCGACCACTCATAGCATATAAACGGCTGGGTCCTCCTGAACTCTGTGCACGACCCCTAGCTGCACCATACCCTGCTGGTGCTGGAGTGCCTCGACCTAGAGGGGTGCTGAAGATGTAGCAGCTACAGAATTGGATGGCTTTGTTGTGCCCCTACCCGTACCCTGGTTGGATAAGCGACACTCCCTTTGGATATAACCTCTCATTCCGCACCTGTAACATACTAGTAGGTCCATGTAGAAGATTCCCAAATGCATCCTACCACACTTGGGGCTTGAGGGCCTCCGCTGCTGTTGGAATCTCCCTCGTGATGCCCTGCTAGTGGGGCCCCTTGCTGCCTTGATTGGGCCTAAAATGACTCCCTTGATGCTGATTGTCCCCTGCTGGCGGTGCACTAGTTGAAGACTGAGTGCAGAACTGAGATGGCCCTGACGACCCTCCCCTAAAGGCTGATCTCCCCCACCAAATGAATCTCTAGGATTGCTTGCAGATTGGGCCTTACTACTACCCTCTCTCCATCCTATTCTTCAAATTACGGGTGTTTGTAGCTTGAGCAAACGCCACCATATTTCCATAGTTCATATATAAATTTAAGGTAGCTGTGGTAGCCTCATTAATAACCAAAGGGCTAAGGCCCTACACAAACCGGCCCACTCGGGCCTCCATAGTGGGCATCATGTGAATAACTTATTTTGATAGGCACGCAAACTCCATGTGATACTCCCACACACTCCTACTACCCTGTTTAAGGGTCTCAAACTCTGCAGCACAGGCTGCCCTAGTCTCAGCAGGCAAGAAATGGTCCATGAAGGCGTCAGCAAACTCATTCCACCTCGCTGGAGGGCTACCCTCCTCTCGATAGTCCTCCCACAACTCAAACCAAGAATATGCCACCCCTTTCAGGTGATAGGCAGCCAACTCCACTCCCTCCATATCAGTAGCGCGCATAACCCGGAGAGTCTTATACATCTCATCAATGAAGTCCTGTGGGTCCTCCTCGGTATTTGCACCCGTGAACATTGGAGGATCCAACTGCAGAAACCTATTCACCATAGAACTAGTAGAATCCCCTTGTTGGCTAGAAGATGTGGGTGCAACATTCGATCTTTGGGCCTGAGAAGCCACTATCTGTGTCAACATCTGGATAGCTCCCCTAAGATCCCCATTAGAAATACCAGAACCAGAAGCTGGGGTTGGAGGTGGAATAGGAATATCGGTGGGAGGGGTCATTGCACCCTCAGTAGATGTAGGAACTGGTGCAGTCTATTCAGGTGTAGTGGAATCTGGCAGGGTAGTAGTCGGGGGATTATCCTCACCCCTCGGGTACTCACCCACATCATCAAGTCGAGAATGGACAACCACTCATGGGGTGGCATTGGCTCCTTGGCCAATTCTTGCTCTCTTCTCAGGTGCCATATACTGAAAGTTAAAGGAAGGCACTAGTTAGAGGAGAAGCAATTGCACAATCAATTTCATCGCACGATCCAGAATATCAAAGAAGGGTATTGTTCCTAAATGTCCAAGTAGCCTCCAACTTATAGATGTGGTCAACAACACACCGATAAGAAGGACCCTACAAGACACGACTTCAAGACATCCTTGGATACTTTAAATTATTAGGCTCTGATACCAAGTTTATCATGCCCCAAACTCGGGGAGCGCGACCGGCGCTCAACCGAATGAACTCAGCTAAGCAAACCTATAAATTCTTTCTACCCGACTCGCTCATGTGTTAGGAGGACACGCATTTTCATTAATTACGTCATTGTTAAGTTTCAAAATTACACACATTCTTATGATCGAGTAAGATAAGAGGCTAAAATACCACATAAACGGTTGACTTTCCCAACACCCATATACAACCCACATAGTGTCTACGTAGCCTCTGAATAGATACAAAAGAGTAATACAAAAGTTCCGGCAATAAGGCCCCAGCTATAACTCAAGTACAATACAAAAGGGACAAAAGATGCATAATCCCAAAATGAAATGGGGATCACCAAGACTGCTGGGAGGAGGATGTACTACTAACGCTGATCAACACTACCTGCTAGGGAACCACCTGCATCCATTTAAGACACAGTATCCCCGACAAAAGGGATGTTAGTACCGTCGAATGGTAGGTATGTATAACTAAATACCATATCATTAGAATGAACTATAATATTAGGGGGAAATAGCCATGAGTTAAACAAGAGATTCAAGCAATACTAAAACATCAAGTAAGGGTCACATAAGTTCTCAAGATGATATCCATATTATTAGGTTGGGGAATCTTTAGTGCCGATATACCATAATCCACAATACCACCTTATTCATACACAGAGTCTGATCTCGACCCGATCGGCTAAGTCATCTCATTTGAAACATCAACCATATCCACAATTTCAATTATCATTTCCAGCACAGTTACCACCATGTGCGCGGCATGACATCCGATAACGGCCTGATCGGCTAGGCCATCTCATTTGAGACATCCACCATATCCACAATTTCAATCAATCATCTCACTTCATATTTCTTTCCCATCTTTCAATACGTTAGCACGAGTGGCCTCATTTATAAAGTCATTCTTTGAACTTGGCCGTATTTCACAATTTAAGTTTTTTTTTCACATTAAAATATCATTATAATCAGCAACAATAAGGCCTATCATGTAAGGCGTTAGTATACGTATGGGCAAACTTGGAGAATCCTAAGCACATAAAGGCTTTTCATACAATTTGGCATAACAACCTTTATTCAATTTTGACATGAAATCTTAACCTTCCTTAGCACATATTCCATATTTTTAAACACATTGTCAAATGGCAAGATGACATAATAATCATTCAAAATAAATATTGAACATATATCATTCAACACAACACATTAGGAATAGTCAATTCTAACATGATCAATTTGAGGACTTACACCAGCTACACGGATAACAGGGAATTCGATTCTAATAAGAAGGAGTTTTAGCCATACATACCTCAATTGAGTTTCCTTCACATTTTAAAACATTACGGAATTCTTAGCACTTTGATCTATTTTGGAAATACGACAAGTTGAACCAAAATTAGAAAGATGGTCATGATCCTAGCTAATTTGAGCACATCATGAAACAATAGGTGTGCATCAATGTTTTTAAGGCCTTTTATGGAAGATTCTACCATTCCTCAACCCATTCTTAGCTCACAACTTCCCCCATGCTTTAAGAATACATGTATGCAAGATAACAACTCCCTTACCCAAGGATGGTCTTGCTAATTACCCATTTTTAGAAGAATTTTGAAATTAAGATCTAGGGCATAGATTCTTACCTTTAAGGTGAAGACTTAGTGAACTTTACTTGATAATCTTCAAGGTTTTAAGCAAGAATGGAGGACTAATTTGATGAAGATCACTCTCTCACTCTAGGGATCTTTCTCTCACTCTAAAGCATCAAAGATATGCTCAAAATGAACTATGGAATATGTTTTAACGACATAGGATCGAGTTTAAAAATTAGAAATTATGATCCCCGACACAGATTTGCGGTCGCATATGCGACCGCATAACGCTTCTGCGGTCCGCAGAATCGGCCGCATAATGGCCCTCAAGGACTGGCATTTTCTGCTTCAGTCTGCGATTGGTCTGCAGTCCGCAGACCTATTCTTCGGTCGCATAATGCACCCGCAGAACGTCCCCTCGGAAAAATTCTATATGGGGTTTGCGATGGGTTGTGCGGCTTGTAAAACCATATGTGGCTGCATAATGGACCACATATTGGTCCAAAAATTAGCTCAAATCTCTGCCTCACTCCGCGGCAGGTCTACGGTCTACAGAGTAGTTCTGCGGTCGCAGAATTGTCAGAACAAACTTCCTGCACTTTCGGAAATTTCTTCAGCTCACCAACACACTGCTCAACCCAAAAAGTTCGTACCTCATCTCTACAATCTTTAACACATAAGACTAGCACGGCACCATGAAATTTTGGGTTTTAGGTAAAATTTTACGGGGCCTTATAGAACCAACAAGTGTGGATCATCAAACTGACGAGCCTTGATCTGCTCAAATAGTGAAGACTGGGAAATGATGCATGCAAGAACTCACCTGGGCTATGAAATATCCAACATCACAGTCTATTAGCCGAGGACTGAATGTCCAAAGCTAATGGCCTCTCCTCTACTGAAATGAATGCGAAACTACCCATACTCTCCGCCTTTCTACTCACGGCATCCGCAACTACATTCTCATTGCATGGATGATAAATGATGGTAATATCATAATCCTTTAGTAACTCAAGCCATATGTGCTTCCTCAAATTGAGATCCCTCTGCTTTAACAAATACTGCAGGCTGCGATGATCGGTGTAAACCTCACAGGACACCCTATAAAGATAATGCCTCCATATCTTAAGAGCATGAACAATCACGGCCAACTTCAAATCGTGTACATGGTAGTTCTTCTCATGGGGCTTCAATTGCGTGAAGCATATGCAATAATTTGCCCCTACTGCATCAATACACAACCCAAACCAACGCGTGAAGCGTCGTAGTACACAATATACATCCCCGAACCGGAAGGCAACACTAACACCCTTATGGGTCAATCTAGTCAAAGGTGCTATAATAGATGAGAAGCCCTTCACAAACCGGCGATAATAACCTGCTAATCCTGATCTCAGTCACCATAGTAGGACGAGGCAAACTCTAAACTACCTTGATCTTATTGGTATCTACCTTAATATCCTCGCCTGATACAACATGTCCCAAAAATGTGACAAAATCCAACCAGAACTCACACTCGGAGAACTTAGCATATAGCTTCTATTCCCGCAAGGTCTGAAGTGTTACACTCAAATGCTCCTCGTGCTCCTCCATGCTACGCGAGTAGATCAAAATATCATCAATGAAGACAATGACAAACGTATTAATATATATCTTGAACAGTCGGTTCATTAAATCCATAAACACCACCGGGGCGTTAGTCAAACCGAAGGACATCACTAGGAACTCATAATGACCATATCTAGTCCGAAAAGCCATTTTCGAAACATTTGAATCCCGAATCTTCAACTGATGGTACCCTGATCTCAAGTTGATCTTAGAGAACACCTTGTCACCCTACAATTGGTCAAAAAAATCATCAATACGCGACAATGGGTACTTGTTCTTAATGGTAACTTTGTTCAACTGGCGATAATCAATGCACATCCGCATAGTCCCATCTTTCTTCTTCACGAACAACACTGGTGCACCCCAAGGCGATACATTCGGTCTGACGAAACCCTTAGCTAGCAAATCCTCAAGCTATTCCTTCAACTCTTTCAGCTCTTTCGGAGCTATGCGGTACGAAGGAATAGAGATAGGCTGGGTACCTGGAGCCAAATCAATATAGAAATTGATATCACGATCTGGTGGCATGCTTGGATGATCAGAAAGGAACACATTGGAGAACTCACGAACCACTAAAACTAAGTCAATCGCCGGAGTCTCTATAGTAGTATCCTGAACATAAGCTAGATAAGCCAAACAACCCTTCTCGAACATATGTCGAGCCCTTAGAAAAGAGATAACCCGACTAGATGCACTGACAAACGACCCCTTCCCCTCCAATCTAGGCAACTCTAGCATCACCAAGGTAACAGTCTTGGGATGGAAATCAAGGATGGCATGATATAGAGATAACCAATACATGCCCAGGATGATCTCAAAGTCTGTCATATCGAGAAACAAAAGATCCGCTCTAGTCTTATAACCTCAGAAAGTAACAATATAAAACCGGTAGATCCAATCCACAACAACAGAATCACCCGTAGGAGTGGACATATAAACAGAAGTACCCAAGGAATCACGAGGAACACCCAAGAAATGATCAAATAGAGATGACACATATGAATATGTAGACCCTGGATCAAATAGTACAGAAGCATCCCTATCGTAGATAGAAATAATACCTGTGATCATGGCATCTGAGGCTATTGCATCTAGTGTCGCGCCCCATTTTTTCTTTTTTTGATGGGAATGTCCGGGTTTTGACATTTATGGGGGTAGTAACTCATTTCCTTTTGGGAATTGGGGTATTTTGAAGAGTTGCCACCTAACGAATTATGGTGCGTTAGGGCACCTAGAGCGATTAACTCTTGGATTGGTTTGCATTACCAGAGATTTAGGGTAAGGGCTCGAGATAACCTTGAGGGGAAGGTATTAGGAACCCCTCTTGGTCCACAATGGTGGGTCCCGGCTGAACTTATACTTATGAATTAGTCGTTTAATAGATAAGTAGTTGAAACAAATAAATAAAGCATGTTGGGCATTGTATGACTCAAATAATAAGACATAGAATTTGAACAAGTTGTGTGCATAAAAAGAAAGTAATGTTTTTAAGCGAAGGGGATTTAGGAAGAGGGGTCCTAGGTTGGTTAGCTTACAGGATCACCCCACGCAATGCCCGGTAAACACTCCTCAATGAGGGGTTACACATGACATTAGCGCGTAATCATCATATCCCATTCTACCCAAGTCCTTTCCCTTGGTCATAACCTAAAGCGTTTTAATAATTTTGACAATGTCCTATGCGTGCACTACCCGTCCCTTCCTTGGGGTCCTGGAGGTATTTTAGGACCTCTAAATTTGGGCAGTTCTAGACAACCCCTAAGGTGTTTTAAAAGGAGAAAATTCTAGGCGATATGCAAGAACATTAGGACAACATATAAAACAAGTTAGAGTCTCACAGTTACCTCCTCGAATATACCACATAAATGCACATCTTCAAACAACATTCAAAGAGAACAAATCCTAGAACATGATATCTAAGCGAGTAGGGGGGTATAAAGTACTGAATTAGGCCAATTTGTGAAGGATCCTATTTAACTTGCCTACTGATTAAACCTGTTAAATCTGAATAACTTTAAGTAGCAGAAACAGTTTCAGAGTTGCAAAATTTAAAATCGCCCTATAGGCTTGCCTAAATGCAGAATAGTGATGTTCTAAGAGCATAACTACAGTGATATAGTAAAACAGTGAACAATTTCAAATAGACTCTTGAGTTCCTATAGGCATGCTGTCTAGTGATAGTGAAGGCAGTATTTGAAAGAATTTGTTTAAGGAAAACAAACCACTGATTAGGCCAGTTTCAAAGTAAACTAATATGAGTTGAACTGACTTATTGATTTTTTATTCTATAGGCAGCGTTTCTGATTTTTAATTCATATAGGCAGGTATTTAATTGTTAAGAACTGATGTTAGAAACTTATAGGCATGATATCTAATGAAAACAAATGTAAATACCCGTTGTAACAGAACTGAACCTGATTACATTCTATAAGTATGGTATCTACTTATGAAGTTGATTTTTAAAACCTATAGACATGATTTCTATTATTGGAATCACTTAAACCCTATAGGTATGATTTCTAGCATGGTAAGGCAAACATAATAAGTATAAAATCCTATAGGCATGGTTTCTACCCATATTACCCCACAAATATGTAACTACCCATCCATTTTCACTAATCACCCCAATATTCATTTACAAATAATTATTACAAACCAGATGAATGAATTACATAAATAGATAAAATAAAAGAAGAAGTTACACTATAGGGAGCCTGACATAGGCCTAAATGATTTTCCCAAGTCTCCAATAGCCTCAAATGCCAAATTCCATAGACAATATCATTGTCTAGGTGCGTTAGAGTTCCCTAAGGATCTCAAGGATCCCGGGCAGCGCTCACACCTAGACTTTATAACCAGAAATGTGTAAGTGCAGTGTGGAAGAGCCAGCTCTATCGCATCAGAGTTTAGAGGGATCTCATAGAGATCCCAAGGCAGTCACACACTGGAGGGGCAGAACTTAAGGATCTAAGAATGGAGTGAGAGTGCTTGACATGGTTTTGAAAAGATTTTAGCAGGAAAGGAGTGTAAAAAAGAGACTTAGTTGAAATAATTTTGTAAACAAGAGAGTTGTTTAGTAAAACAACTTTGAAAAAAATAGTGGTGTAATTAAACAAACAGCAGGTCAGTCAAACAAGTTCAACAACACTCAAATAATAGCCCTTCACACAAGGGAATAGGAATTGGGGACACATAGAACACATAGTATACATGAGCATACTAGTTATTGTGGGGTTTAAGGGATTGGGGAATAGCTATTGGTACCAACACAGTAGGAGTTTCAAAAACAATCATAGAATCAGCCATTTAAAGTGACAGATCAATTTTTCATATCAAACTGGATAACAAGTAAACAAGCATTCAAAACAGGGTAAAGTCATGTTTAGACAGACCACTAGCGGGGGGGGGGGGGGGTAGAACATGTTCTGAAAGGCCCTAAGAAGATTAGACTAGCATGCTAGATGAAACAGTAATGTAATCATATCAATTGCTTGTTGAATAACAGAACTATAGATAGAAACAAATTAGAAACATGATAAATTGAAACAGTAAAAGAAACATATTGGTTTTGGGACTTGGATTGAAATCAGAACATACCAGTAGAGAGATAGTAAACACAAAGTGAGGAATAAGAGAGCACAGTAGTTAGCCTTGGCTTGCAGACGGCTAACTTAGAATAATAGCTAGTAACCAAAGAGATAGCAAAAAAGTTTTGAGTGTGAGAGAGTTTTGAACTAATGTGTTTGCGTGTTTGTGTTAATGAGAGAGTATGTATATATAGTAGTTCAAAACTAGGTAAAATATGGCAAGAATTATAATTATATAGTAATTATGGAACTCAAAACCAATTAGAGCAAAATAAGTACAAGTACTCCCTTATTTTAAGGGAATCAATTAAAACAGTAAGAACAAGTAACAAATAAAGAAAGAAATCAATGTGTAGACAAGGAAATAATTCGAACATAGTAGGCATAGAGTAAACCATTAGGGCTAGGTTCAGAAAAACTCTAATTAAGGAGATAGTCAGTAAGAATCAAGTACCAATGCAGCCAAGGTAATGGAATCAATCAAATTGAGTAGAAAGGTAGGGATCAGAGGTCTAAAGGAAAGTGTTCAAATTAGACCAAGAAATAGGAAATTCAGAATCAATCAAAGAGAAAGTCATGAGTCAGTGTTTAGCATATAAATAAAGTAAGACATAGATAGTCAAGAGTCGACATACAAATCTAGCAAACATGAGAATGAGAAAGAGGCAAGTTTTGAATAGTCAAGATGAACACAAACACATAGAATCAATGTAAGTTTAGGCTAAGAGACTCAGTAGAAACATATCAAGGCAAGATAGTCACAAGAGATCGCAGAAACTCAAAAAACAAGGACCGGTCAGTCATGCTAATACACAGAACCAAACAAAAGAACCCTAAAAATTAGGGCTTTCAACATAGACGAGTTAAAGATGTAGTAAACTCATAGAATCAGTCAAGATATGCAAGAAATAGAAGTTTAAACACAAAAAATCAGTTAAACAATGTTTTAAAAGAAGTTCTGAAAACCCTAGTTTTAGAAGAAGACGAAAAACACTTGAAATCACATGATTCTTGTAAAGAACCTTGAGGATAGTGTAAAACATTCACGAAACAAACTCAAATCGTCCTAGATCTGTACAGATCTGGGAGGTATAGAAAAGAAATTAGGGTTTCGAAAGAACCCATATAGAGATGAAGAAACCTGTCCAGAAATACAAGGATCATAGCAAAATAGAAAGATCTTGCTTGAAATCACACTAGAATAGCCAAGAACAGGCAGGAGATGAACCCTAGATGCAAGTCGACATGGCCTTGGGCCCTTGAATACCTTAGACAAAGCAAGCATGGCATGAGAGAAGACATTGGAGGCTTAAGAGACGATGAGAGGTCACCGGAGATGACAGAAGATGGGAGGTCGGCGGTTGGAGATTAGGGTTAGGCTGAGAGTGTTTTGAGAGAGGAGAGGATCTTAGGGTGGCGGATGTGGAGAAATGATTAGGGTTAGGGGGTCGTTTGGAATTAAAAAGGAAAGAACAAATGAGGGCCGTTGATCTTTTAGATCAACGGCCAGGATCTGATGGTTTTTGGGTCGGCTAGAAAGTGTTTGGGGCCTGGGTTGGGTTATTTAATTAGGAATTGGGCTGGGGTATTGGGTTGAATTTAGGCTAAAATTGAAATACAATTTGGCTAAGTTTTAAATAACCAATTTAATCCAATATAATTTATAATAAATAATAGATGATTTCTACAAAATAATTTCATGTATTAAAATAATTTAAAATAGACATTTAATATTTTAAAAATATAGAAGATCATTTTATGCATATAAACGTAATTACGCGTTAATAGGGCTAGTATTGAAAATATATGCAAATTAGTCTTTTAAAATGCAAACGCAATTATAAAAAATGCACAAAAAATACTTAAGAACTATTTTGACCTAAATATAGTATTTAGATGTCTAAACTACTATAATAATAATTTAAAGGATAATTATTGGTAATTTTATAAGTAAAAGGGGAAGAAATAAATCAATTTAAAGCCTTTAAAAATTATAGAAAAATTATAAAAACCCTGTGCATGCTTACCTATGCATATATATTTGCTATTTTGAAAGTATATACGTCTATAAAAATATATAGGGAAAAATTGGGTATCAACAACTGTCCCTCTTTACCCGAAAAGGATGAAAGAGTTTTCGAATAAAGAAATGATGGCCAATTTTGACCGGGCGGAATGCTTTGGAGTCATTGCAAGAATGGACACAAGGTGCCGAAGCGGCTATGGTGAGTGGTTAAGGTTCGGGACAGTTGAAGGAACTGGAGTGAGATCGCTCTTGCTAGGATAGCGGTTGCTTACTGGTTACCTGTAGATAAAAGATGCTACAAACATGTATTTGCGAAAATTTAAATATGATGCAGATTCCCTTTGGACCATGAAGGTTGTCTTCGGACGGTTAAAGATGACGTCCTTGGACCATGACGTCCTAGGCCATGAATTGTTTAGTGAGGGATTCGCAGGCCATGATATGATGTTCTCGGGCCATGACAATGGTGCCTCCGAACCATGATGCCTTTGAATAATCATATGCAAATTTGAGGGATCCTCAAGCCATGGCATGATGTCTTCCGGCTATGAGGATGATGCCTTTTAGACTATGGTGCCTTTGGATAGATTGGCGATATTTTCAGCCCAAGATATGCAATAATCATGATGTTAACAAGACAAGGCTTAGTCTTATGAAATGGACGGCAGAGCTCAGCCCGACTGAAAAGAAAATAGATACTACTAGAAATAGCATAATATTTGTGCAGAGAGGGACAATGCTTAGTCCCATGCAGACTGGGGGGCGGGCAAGGATTAGCCTCGTGCAAGTAGGAAGGCCAGGATTAGCCTCATGCAAGTATATAGGCAAGTATTAGCCTCATTCAGGTTTGGAGGCAAGGATTAGACTCATGCGAATATGGAGGCAGGGATTAGCTGTGAGGCCCCGAAAAATTTTGCCAAGTAATTTAAGATTTCGTGGTGCCAAGGTAGGCTAATTATTTTATTTTGTGTGCAAATGAGGATTCATGATATAATGGATACCAATTGGATATGTTAATAAGCGTACAAGTCATATTATAAGTGAATTGGGGTCTATGGAGACGCCTAAGTCTAAGCCAAGTTCGAAAATTTCATAATAGACTAAAAGTTGTAAATGAGTGCGCACAAGACCTCAATTTGGACAATCATATCTCTAGTTATATAAGGGTTGTGTGATGCACAACCTATCAAATTAAAACCCTTTGAGTCTAGTTTCCAACGCATCAAACCGTTTGTCATTTGGAGGTGTATACAGAAAGTTACAACCATTTTACTGAGCATGTGTCATTAGCGCAGCCTTAGCGCAGTCACACATATTGCGAAGTATTCTGCCTCGTGAGCGCGGCCTTAGCGCGGGCGCGCTAGTAGCAGACCCCTAAATACACATAAGGACGGGAAAGGAGAGGATTTCAGTCATTTTTCAAGACTAGGGCATCCTCTCCATCACCCATCCGGTCAAGGCTTCAATTACATACCTAAGGTGAGTTTTTAAGTGTGTTTTCATGGTGATTTCACCTCTCAATCACTAGTTACAACATGATTTTGATTGGATTTCATAGGATTTCTTCAAAATCTCAAGAACATCCCAAAGTTGTCTTTCAAGATTTGGTTTACAAGAGGTAATCTTTTACCCTTAGACTTACATATATGGAGTTATTATGGAATTATGAGTATAAATCAAGTATTGTAACTCATGTGATGGTGATTGGAAGCCATAGGTGCCTAACCTAGGTTGTGTTGGTGTTGTAGAGATTGTGAGATGGGTTATTGAGGTATGATTCTTGGGTGTAATAGTATTATATATACATGCATGTACAAATTAGGTTTGTGGGAAGATTGTTGAACATAAATAAGTAAAGATTGGATTGGGGAAATGAAAGAAATCTTGTTAAAGAGATTCGAAATCAAGATGCTCAACTAGTATTTGATAAAATTCTCAAATGAGATAGAATTATGAATATCTTCCTAATTTGTGTTCAATTTTGTTATGTCTCAAAATAGATTGAAGTTGCTAGAATTTCCGGAATATTGTAGTAATTAAAGGAAAGCTCAGGAAAGGTATGTAGGCTAAACTTTCTCTCTCGGAAGTGAATTCCATATTGTTTCGTAAGTTTAAGTGTGGTTTGTTTACCAAAATGGTATGGCCTTGAGTCACATTTTAAATGGAAGTTAGTATACTTATTGGGTAAGAAGAACTCGATCTGCTTAATGCTCCTAGTTGCTTTTATGTGTACAAAATGTCTTGATTGAATATGTCTTGTTGTTGATAGCCTATAAAGATGCTTGAAAAATGAAATAAGTGAATTGGGAATGTGTTAAAGATTATGTAATAGGCCTCGACCCGACAGTTATGAATTAACTTCAAAGATAGAATTGCCTAAGAGCTCTTGTGCTCAATTCACGCCCATAAGTGGCTATTTATCACTATTGCTTTGATTTATAAGTATATCCGGTGTGATTCGAGATCTTACATATCTATGTGTTTAAACTGTGCAACGTTATTTCTGGGAAGGCGTATTGCAAGATAAACTGGTGTATTGTTGTTAATGATTTCAATGTGAGTTTTTATTGCTTGTTGGTGTTTCCTATTCCTTTGGGAAGAATCCTTTGTGTTTAAAGTTCCATTGCTAATAAACTTGAGGTGTATGGTTTCAGAAATACTCTATATGCTCATGATTCATGTTTCCTCTCACGTGTACTTGACATCTTGATTTGCATGGCTTGTTGTTAAAAATTGATATCGATGTGAAACATGTGAAATATGAAATACAGCCACCGTGCCAGGAATAAAGAATCTTGTGAATGGCCAAATGAGCCAAGGAAATACTGTTATTGCTGGTGACTGGAAATACTAATTAGAATCTATAAAATGTGAAAGATATTGAGGTAAGCATAATTTTATTCATGTTATATTTGAATCCGTGTATTTATACAACAATTGTGTACAATACCCAATCAAATCAAAAAAATATTTTTGGAAGTATCATTAGCAAAACCGAGGAAGGGTGGGTCATAAGGCTCATACCTGAAACTACACGTGCCGGTGTAGGGGTGGATTGTGGTTATTCCCCTTAATTGGATGAACTTGGTAATATTTGTGAATTGGTAATGCCAACCCACACGGCATATGGGGGAAGGCAGCCTAGCCGATCGGGCCGTAATCGGACGCCATGCCGCACACATGGTGGTATTGTGCTGGGAATCAAGAGCTGGAAATTTACAACTAGAAATTGTGATTGTGGTACATGTCTCTAAAGGGACGACCTAGCCGATTGGGCTGTGATCAAACTCCGTGCTAACAAAGATGGTGGTATAACTCATATCAGTGCTAATGATCTCCCAACCAAAAAAAAATTATATATATTATTTTATTTTATTTTTGTAAACTAGAAGACTTACATGTTGCAAATTGGAAGCTTGTATGTTGTTGACTCGACTTTTTGTTTCATGTTTCTTTGTTTGTATGGTTATTCTATTTTGGAAAAGGACTTTTAGCCTTACATACTAGTGCTATTCGATGGGGCTAATGTCCCTTTTGCCGGGGGCGTTGTATCGTTTAATGATACAGGTGGTTCTACAGCAGGCGACATCGTCCAGTGATAGCGGTATTCTCTTCCCAGCAGTCTTGGTGAGCCCCACTCCACTCCGGGGTCATTTCACGTATCTTTTGTTCATTTTCCCATCACGGTTTGAGGTATAGCCGGAGCCTTGTTGCCGACATTTCCCTATTACTCGTCTATTGTATTTAGAGGCTCTGTAAACTGTTTGTGGGTGGTGGTTGATGTTGGGAGTACAAACTAGAAATGTTAGTACTTGATAAGCATGTTTCTCATTAAACTTGTAAACTTGTAATATTTTTGAAAAATTTAAACGAAGTCATTAACGGAAATGAAATGAAAGTTTCTAATGGAAGATTGCTTAATGTTTTGATAAAGTGGGTTAATATTCCCTCTTTATTCATGAACTAGTTTGGGTAGAATGAAATCTAATAGGCTTGCTCAGTGGGGTTTACTTGGTTGAGCGCCGGTCGCATTCCATGGTTTTTGGGGTGTGACATTAGCCTCATGCAGATATGGAGGCAAGGATTAGCCTCATGCAAATAAGGAGGCATGGATTAGCCTCATGCAGATATGGAGGCAAGGATTAGCCTCATGCAAGTAGGGAGGCAGGGATTAGCCTCATGCAGACATGGAGGCAAGGATTAGCCTCATGCAAATAGGGAGGCAGGGATTAACCTTATGCAAATAGGGAGGCAGGAATTAGCCTCATGCAGATATGGAGGCAGGGATTATCCTCATGCAAATATGGAGGCAAAGATTAACCTCATGCAGATATGGAGGCAAGGATTAGCCTCATGCAGGTAGGGAGGCAAGGATTAGCCTCATGCGAATAGGGAGGCAAGGATTAGCCTCATGCAAATAGGGAGGCAAAGATTAGCCTCATGCGGGTATGGAGGCAAGGATTAGCCTCATGCAAATAGGGAGGCAAGGATTAGTCTCATGCGGGAAGCAAGTAGTAAGTAAAAGTAGCATATGTCTTAGCTGGAGATGTATATTCGTTGTCTGATGGCCTGATTGATAATGATCTTGCTACGTGTATATATTTGCAGATGTTATCGTTACGTCGGATGTGCCTGCTTTCAAATAAAAATTGTAAGTTTTGTGGGGGGAAAGTTGGTTCGTGCTTCCGTCGGCTGGCTTTGATTTGCTCCGTTCTGAAAGCCTTTCGAGTTCCCCTGGGTGACACCTGGCTGTTATGGAAATAGAGTTTTCGAAAATATGCAATTATTGATAAAAATATAGTTGTTTTAGAAACGTATTGATATATCAAGTAATTTTGATGAACTAGTGACTGTAACACATTTCAAAGGCATTGCAGCTCTCTTATATTGGAATTTTGAGGGTCCTCCTCAAAGTTCTGCTCCAATTCGGTAGATGATCTTTGACTGTTTGCGGATAATAGACCTTGCTAAATCTTCTTCGGAATTTTGAGAATCCTTCTCAAAATTCTGCCCCAGTTTCTTAACTAACTTTCTGGCACGTGATGGCGTTGGCTGGACTTGCTCCGGAATTTTGAGGTCTTCCTCAAAATTCTGCCCCAATTTCTGAACTTGGGGGGAATGAAAATTTTATAATGATATGACCGAACCCATAAGGCTGCCTACGTATCTCCTCTTAAATGGGAATCAGGTCAAGCGTAGTTCAATTACATCAGACGAGGAAATGTAAATAATCTAAGCATAGTATCTCTTGATTGCGTCTGAATTGATTGGTTTTGGCCAGATTTCTCCATCCATTTCTGCAAGTATGAGTGCTCCCCCTGTCAGCACCCTGTGAACTATGTACAGACCTTGCCAGTTGGGAGAGAATTTCCCTTTGGCTTCATCTTGATGTGGTAAGATCTTCTTCAGCACTAACTGACCCGGTGCAAATTGCCTTGATTTGACCCTTTTGTTGAAAGCTCTGGACATTCTGTTCTGATAAAGTTGGCTGTGACACACTGCGTTCATTCTCTTTCCATCGATGAGGGCCAATTGTTTATAGCGACTCCTTATCCACTCTGTATCGTTGAGTTCAACTTCCTGTATGACTCTCAAATAAGGAATCTCTACTTCGGCTGGGATGACAGCCTCAGTACCATAAACCAACATGTAGGGGGTTGACCCGGTTGATGTGCGAACTGTAGTGCGGTATCCCAATAAAGCAAAAGGTAGCTTCTCATGCCATTGTTTGTGGTTCTCTACCATTTTCCTTAGTATCTTCCTGATGTTTTTGTTGGCGGCTTCTACAGCTCCATTCATCTGAGGTCT
The DNA here is from genome assembly GCF_000393655.2 of Nicotiana sylvestris. NCBI lineage: Eukaryota > Viridiplantae > Streptophyta > Magnoliopsida > Solanales > Solanaceae > Nicotiana > Nicotiana sylvestris. The sequence continues at coordinate 85,373,662 of NC_091057.1, read as the reverse complement.
GTAGGCTGTGGAATTCTTGTGCTTGATTTTGAAAGTTTCACACATAGCTTTCATCAGATCGCTGTTGAGATTGGCGGCATTATCAGTAACAATGGATTCGGGAACACCGAATCGGCAAACAATTCCATCCTTGACAAAATCTGCGACGACTTTCTTGGTTACGGCTTTGTAGGACACAACCTCTACCCATTTTGTGAAGTAATCAATGGCTACCAGAATAAATCTATGTCCATTTGAAGCAGCGGGCTCAATCGGACCAATAACATCCATTCCCCAAGCGGCAAATGGCCAAGGTGAATGTCACGACCCAAACCAATGGGCCGCGACGGGTGCCCGAGTCCTACCTGTCAAACACCCCTAAGCATGCGTCTAAGATATAAGCCTGAATAACATCTGCTGCATTACGAAGATCACATACATAAAGGAAAAATTCCATCAAGGCATATGTATGTATACATGCAGAATACAGTGGGCGAGCCGACAAGGCTGCTACAGACAACCATACATCCAAAACTAAAAGCCGACAAGGCCACATATAACCCAACTAGACATACTGTCTACAGACCTCTACACCTGCGGATCAAGTGGAGCACGCCAACTCTCACTGATCAGGGATCCTAAGAAGGGGGACCGTCAGCTTGCCTACCTGCACCTGCGGGCATGAAACGCAGGCCCCGTGAAATAGGGCGTCAATACGAAAAATGTACTGAGTATGTAAGGCATGAAAATTTGTACGTAAAAGACATAGATGAAACATGGAATACTGAAACACATCTTTAAATATAAATAACTTTGTAAATTCTTAAACATTTATAACACCATGCACCTGCGTATAAATGTCGTATCATGCATGGGTATGGGTATACATAATATCATCAAGCCACTGAGGGCATCCCATCATATCATCTCGGCCACTGTGGGTAACATCATCAACATATACCAGCTGATCAGGTAGTGGTGCGTATATAACGCCGTAACCTTTTCCCATATCCCATATGCCTATATTTACATATATACGCGTATATAACGCCGTTTGAGTCATATTTCAGCCACTGTGGGCAACATCATCATCGTATACCAGCTGATCAGGTGGTGGTGCGTATATAACGCCGTAACCTTTTCCTATATGCCATATACATATATTTACATATATACGCGTATATAACGCTATCTGATCATGGATCAATGCACATGTATGGAATGCATTAAAAATATGTAATAATCTCAATGTTCCTTCCGGATAAATTTTTCCAACTGCATATTATTCTGAGACCCATGAACAGAAAATAATAATACTTTTCATGGGGAATCAAGAATATAGACAACCCTAATAATTCTATGAATAGAGTAATTTATGGAAACTATGTTTTTGCTCGTTTCGTCAGTACAATTTGTACCATGCCAAAAGAAATAAGGGAGGGCCTTAATGTACATGTTCCTTGAATTATTTGCACGAAATGAAGCTTCTACTTCTTTGAATTTGAACGAAATTGTTGCTTGGCTAAATTGAAACGAAACTGTTGGTTGGCTAAACTGAAACAAAATTGTTGCTAATGATTTGAATTTAGGAATAGAGAGTGATGGTTAAATTTTGTTGTTTTCTGACCAAAATGAATCAAAGTTCTCTAACCAAAATGAACCAAAGTTTCTCTGACCAAATGAACCAAAGTTCTAAAAGAGTCCAAAATTTTAGAACATCTTAAGTGTTTACACGTTAGTTTGCTACTAACCTTCCTATGACTACTTAGTCACTAGCTTGGTGTGCTATCTTGCTTCCACATGTCATCTCCTAATTTAATAATTAACTAGATAATGTCCTGCTACCCGGTAATTAACCAATTACCCGCATAATTTTACAAATTATCACAATTACTTAAAATTCTATTTATTATTACTTTTTTTAAAAATACTTCATATATACTTTATATATTATACTACCGTGGTCTTATGGTACCTTTCATGATATTAGTTCATAATTATCGATATTATCGCTCGACCCGTATTTTATTCCAAATTGGCCACTTTCAACGAAACTTATTTCCTTTAATCCGTGTACTCCTTTATCCTTCATAACACTTGTTTATCGCTTTCTATAAATAACATAAGTACGTTAACGTCAAGATAATCTCATCCCCGAGTCTACGTCAGTTAACGAAAAATGAAATTTTAACGTAAGAAAACGGGAGATGTAATATCCTTCCCCCCTTAGAAACATTCGTCCTCGAATGTTCAACTCCCCTTGATCCATATAACTTTGGCAGGGTTACCTATGTAATAACATCACTACCAATTCTTCCCGTAGAAGATTAGTAATCCAACGACACACAAGACCATAATTATGAATAACGACAATGGTCTCACATGACCAGCGACAATAACCGACACAAGAATTTATACATGTACCTTATGGTTATGATGTCTCAGTCAGACCCTTCTCTGGAGGAGGAAATAAGTAGGGATATCTTGACTTCATGTCTTTCTCAGCCTCCCAAGTTATTTCTTCCACACTGTTGTTCCTCCAAAGTACTTTCACAGAGGCTACCTCCTTATTCCGTAGCATGCGGATTTGTCGGTCTAGGATGGCAACCAGAACTTCCTCGTATGATAAGTCTTTTGTAATCCATACATCATATATAGGCACCACTTGGGTAGGATCTCTAATGCACTTCCGTAACATAGATACGTGAAAAACTGGATGGACAGACTCCAATACCCAGTCATCAACCCCAAACTCTAAATCTTGTCGCCGCACGTTAAAATATGACTTCTGACGACTCTGAGCTGTCAATAGTCGATCCCGGATAAACTTTACTTTTTCTATGGCTTGCTGAACCAGGTCTGGCCTGTGTAATCCAGATTCTCCAACATCAAACAACTCTATAGGCGACCTACACTTCCGTCCGTAAAGAGCTTCGTATGGAGCCATCTGAATACTGGAAGTGTAACTATTATTATATGCGAACTCAATAAGCGGCAGATGATCATCCCAGCTACCTTTGAAGTCTATTACACAAGCTCGTAACATATCCTCCAGTGTTTGAATAGTACGCTCAGCCTGTGCGTCTGTCTGGGGATGAAATGCTGTACTAAGACTTACTTGAGTCCCCAATCCTTTTTGGAAGGACCTCCAGAAGTTAGCTGTAAATTGAGCTCCTCTATCTGAGATAATAGATACAGGGACACCATGCAGTCGTACTATCTCTTTGATATAAAGCCTCGCATAATCCTCTAAGGAATATGTAGTTCTAAAGGGCAGAAAATGGGCCAACTTTGTAAGCCTATCAACAATCACCCATATCGAATCAAACTTACGTTAGGTACGAGGTAAGCCGATGAAGTCCATATTGATTACTTCACATTTCCAAGTCGGAATATCCATAGCTTGCAATAACCCACCGGGTTTTTGATGCTCAATTTTAACCTGCTGATAGTTAGGACATGAGCAACAAACTCTGCTATATCCTTTTTCATTCCATCCCACCAATACACTTCTCTGATATCATGATACATCTTTGTTGCCCCTGGATGGATAGAATAATGAGAATAGTGTGTTTCTCCAATAACCTGCCGATGCAGCCCTGCAACATTAGGCACACATAATCGTCCACGATATCTGATGACCCCATCTCCTATAATTTCAAATGGCATTTTCTCCTTCTTTAGGGTGGTATCCCTATAATGAACTAACACAGGATCCTCGTACTGGCCGTTCCTTTACTTCAGTTACTAAAGAGGATGTTGTCGTGTCATGAAGAGTAATTCCAATATCACCTGAGTCCAGTATCCGAACTCCAAGACTAGCTAGCTGACGAACCTCATAGGCTATTCCCCTCTTTTCTGGCTGCAAATATGACAGGCTACCCATAGATCTACGGCTGAGGGCGTCGGCTACTACGTTCGCCTTCCCCGGATGCTATAAAATATCAATGTCATAATCTTTAAGTAGCTCCAACCATCTCCTTTGATGTAGATTCAATTACTTTTGCTTGAAAATGTACTGGAGGCTCTTATGATCCGTATAGATATCAATATAAATGCCATACAAGTAGTGCCTCCACATCTTTAGTGCATGAATCACCGCGGCTAACTATAAATCATGGGTCGGGTAGTTCTTCTCGTGCTTTCTTAGTTGTCTAGAAGCATAAGCCACAACCTTACCATGCTGCATCAGCACACAACCCAATCCAATGCCTGAAGCGTCGCAATAGATAACATAACCATCGGTCCCTTCTGGGAGCGTTAGAACCAGTGCTGAAGTTAATCTATCCTTTAATGCCTAGAAACTTTGTTCACAAGCATCAGTCCATTGAAAATTTGCTCCCTTCTGAGTCAACTTTGTCAAAGGTGCTGAAAGGGAAGAAAATCCTTCCACAAATCTCCTGTAATAACCTGCCAAACCAAGAAAGCTACGAACCTCCGTCGGTGTTGTGGGCCTAGGCCAAGTCTTTACTGCCTCAATCTTTTGTGTATCCACCTGGATGCCTTCACACGAAATGATATACCCAAGGAAAGTTACAGAGTTCAACCAGAATTCACATTTAGAAAATTTTGCATACAACTTCTCTTCTTGTAGAACTCTGAGCACAGTACGCAGATGACCAACTTGTTCATCCTCTGAACGAGAATACACCAATATATCGTCAATAAATATGATTATGAATAGATATAAAAAAGGCTTGAACACACAGTTCATTAAATCTATGAATACTGCTGGGGCATTGGTCAGACCGAATGACATAACCCGAAACTCAAAGTGCCCATATCTAGTCCTGAATGCCGTCTTTGGAATATCTTCATCCTTAACCCTTACCTGATGGTACCCGGACCTCAAGTCTATCTTTGAAAAACACTTGGCACCTTGCAACTAATCAAATAAATCATCAATTCTCAGGAACGAGTACTTATTCTTGATCGTCACCTTATTCAGCTTCCTATAATCAATATACATTCATAAGGAACCATCTTTCTTTCTCACAAACAAAACAAGTGCTTCCCACGGTGACGTACTAGGTCTAATAAAGCCTTTTTCAAGTAAGTCCTTTAATTGTTCTTTCAACTCTTTTAGCTCTGCGGGGGCCATTCTATAGGGAGGAATAGATATTGGGTGAGTATCTGGTAGTAGGTCAATAGAAAACTCAATTTCTCGCTCTGGCGGGAGACCTAGAAGCTCATTGGGGAAAACATCGGGAAACTCATTCACCACAAGGATGGATTGAATGGTCGGTGACTCCACTTCCACATCCTGAACCCGAACTAAGTGATAAATACAGCCCTTTTTGATCATCTTCCTTGCCTTGAGATAGGAAATAAATCTACCTGTCGGCAATGCCGTGTTACCTTTCCACTCCAAAACAGGCTCCCCTGGAAATTGAAATCGGACTATCTTTAATCTACAATCAACGTTGGCATGACAAGAAGCCAACCAATCCATACCCATTATAACATCAAATTTTACCATATCTAACTTGATTAAGTCTGCTACGGTAGGTCGACCATGAACTATTATTATACAACCCCTATATACCTGCTTAGCTATCCCCGAGTCCCCAACAGGAGTAGACACCTCAAAAGGTTTAACCAATTCAAGTTTTATTTCAAACCTACTAGCAACCAACGGAGTAACGTATGATAAGGTGGAACCTAGATCAATCAGTGCATATACATCACAGAAGGAGACTGATAATATATCTGTAACAACATCAGGCGATGACTCTTGGTCCTATTGTCCTACCAACGCATAAATGCGGTTCCGAGGGCTGCTCGAGCTAGATGCTTTGCCTCTGCCTCTACCACGACTCATTGGTGCTTGGGGACCTTTCCCAGGGGGGTGTACTGATGATGACAAACCAGCTACAGATCTCGCTGGCTGAGCTATGCTTGCATCACCCCTCATCGGACAATCCCTCATAACGTGGCCCGGATAACCACAAGTATAACAAACACCTAATCCTATAGGCACTGCCTGGTATGCTGCTTACCACATTGAGTACATCGTGGCAAGGGTGGCCTCAATTGATTTGACTCACCCCTATACTAAGAACCTGAGGCCCTCAAATTCTGACCAGACCCTGAATAAGTGGAACGATCAAATCTCTTACCGCCAAATTGAGGGGGCGCACTAGCCGAGGGCTGGAATGGATATCTCGAGTAATGCTGCCTCTGACCACCTCGAAACTCACTAGAAGGACCCGAAGACCTCGCTCTATTATTCTGGGCCCTATCATGCTCACGATCGACCCTCTGTTTCTGTTTATGCTCCTCTACAACTTGAGCGTATGACTGAATACGAGAAATATCCATGTCTGGCTGAAGTGAGACTGACATACAATCGTTAAGCAAGTGAGGCTCTAATCCCATCACGAACTGGTGAACCCGATCCTCCATCTTAGATACAATAGTGGGAGTTGTTTACCGTGAAAATGGTAACAATAATTAAATTTGTAAATGGGATTCTAAAAATACGTGATCTATTCCCGAGCTAGTTGTTAAAGCAGTTAATGCTAAGAACGTGTGAAGTATAATGATAAAATACGAGCTAAGACGAGGCAGTACTCAAACCAAAGGAGCCTATTATCCGAGTGTAGAGATGGTCGATGGGACCTTAGGGTCGGCATTGGTATCGATCTCGAACTACCGGGGACAACTGGGGATATGGTAATAGTTAAAGGTATAATTAAATAGGTCTCTTTCGGCCAATATTAAGCTATAGAATGAAGAACAAGTTAAGAAGCAATGAATACAGCGGCGGCCTTGGGCCAGTACCAAGTGGTAAGGAGAATGACCGAAGATAAATGACTTTGAACCAAGGGGAATAAGCAAATTAGAGAAGAGAGAGAAAAGATATTATTGCACTTGTGGAGAAATGGATCAACATCAGCCCTTTACAAGATGGTATGGGTTCCTCTTATATAGGCGAGGGAACATGGTACGATATAGAGTGCATTAAATTTAAAGATATGGGGATGGGACAACTAGACAAGACACCAGAGCCTATTAATTCTAGATGCTTGCCTTGGGATTCCCCCATCTTTGTAACTTTTGCTAGGCCGCGGACAGATCCCTTAACATCGGAGCCACTGCAGGGCCGCAGATGATCCTCGAGATAGGGAGCCTGATCATGATCCCACAGCCTCGAGGTGCTGTCACGACATTCCAAATATACCTTAATGGTGGGAGATGGATTCCCCTGATTTCACCACACATAGATAGTTTCCGCGTTTCCTAGAACGAAATGATAGGAAATGATGTTGAATCGTCGTCTCGAGGCCATTATTGTCATGACGTCAACCATCTAAGAGCATTAAATGCCATGTCCCATGGAACCGTGTAGGGTGTCCGTCAAATGCGGTAATCGAGAAACCCATGAACTGCCATAGGTTCGTCTCTTCTACTTCCCTAACGGTTCCTATAAATGCTCCGGTTGCTAGATACTCCCCATCTTCACCCTTCCTTCAGGCTCATAAACCAGAATTTTCGCTATTTGATACCTTTACATCTTTCCTTCTCTTTACGGAAAAGTTTTTCCATTTTTCATGGCAAGGACTTCTAGGACGGTCCCTCAACGAAATGATACTACATTGTCGTCCTGATTGTCTGAGGGGGAAAATAAATCGGTTCCTACTTTAGAGAAATAGACCCCTCCTGATATTGACACGTCGAATGATTTCGACATCGAGGCTCCCTCATCTACACCGGGTAGATGCGAGGACGTATCTCGATATGTTAGCGTCGTGACCAATGTTGACAAAGTGAAGGAGGACTGCCGATGGAGCAAGGCAGTGAAGGTAGAAATTCCTAACCCCAGTGAAAACATTACCGACTTTAGGGAAGGCTTTCTTTACATATATACTTACCCATTCACCCTGGGTCCTGATAAATCTATCGAATCTCCTCCTTTGGAAATCGATTCGGTTATCCTTGACTTCTGCACTCAATATCGGGTGACCCTCAGTCAGATCTACCTGTCCTTTTGGAGGATCGTGTTGATGCTCAGGCACTCACCGAAGGGGTTACAGGTGAGGTTTTTACCCTCAACCATTTGATCAGATTGTACCGCCCTCGTCTGTATCGAGGCTTAATCAAGCTTCGACAGCTGTCTAAAAAATCTTTCTTCACAAGTGTTGATGAGGGGAAGGACCGGGGATAGATGAGTAGGTTCATTCGAGTGAGGACCTCGGATATCATCCCAGCCCGGAGGATACCCTTTCCAGAGCGATGAAATGATCGACGTAAGTGAACTTACCTTTAGCCACTTCTCAATTATTCTTTTGTTTGTCACGATAACCCTTTTGTGCTCTCTCCAGCTACTGCTTGGCATCCCGAAGCTGTCCCAGATTTGGCGGGATGGATCAGGCATTTGGATGAAAGGTTCCCGTATTGTCTCCGGTCTTGGAATGTCATGACTAAGGAGTGTTGGGTGGCTAAGAATCACGGTCAGGTTTCTTCACCGCTTGTGCTCCACCTTTTGTGTTTCCTTCCTAGCTCTAAGCAACGTCGTATCACATTTGCTGTGTTTGTGCAGTCATTGGAGAGAATATGCAGATGAGGCCACCCCCTGATAGTGAAGCGGAGGCCTTGGGGCCTGATATGAACAAGAAAAGGAAATACAAGGCAGCCACTGCTTGTCCTGATGAAACTGCTGCCCTAACATCCGAGTTGAACCCTGATGTTGAGGGGGAGGACGAGAATAGAAGTCCATTGAGGAGGAGGACGAGGTCCAGCGTGAGAGATTTATAGGTGCCCCAGTCAGAGGCTGCTAAGTCTGGGACAGCTGGGTCCGGCAGGGCTAAGGAGCCGGGGTCCTCGAAGAGAACGTTGATGTAATTTCAAATCGTGTGGCCGGATTCGATGTGGCTTCTATTAGTAGGACCGTTGGTCTTGATGGGTCGGAGTTCGGGACTTTCCAAGGACATGGGCTGCTATTCGGAGAAATCGGCGACCCGAACGATCTTATTCAGAACTTACCAGTCTCATCAGGAGAGTTGAGGGATGCCGAAGGGATGACTAGCGCCACGGTTGGTACTCCTTTCATAGGGGGAGGCTTCATTGCCAACATTTTTGATGGCGTAATCGAAGGAGCTGATCTCGACGTTTCTGGCGCCGTTAAAGAGGCGGAGAAGTCCCTGCAGTAGGTGATAATTTTTCCTTGAGCATTTTTTTTGTTCTCGAGCATTATTCGTCATCTCTCTTAACTTTCTCGTCATGCCGTAGTGTAAAGAGATGTATGATCATGCCATCCTTCGACTTTGTGGGGAACTTTCTTTCCATGAGAGGGAGCGTAATAATATTGCTTCAAAACTTCAAGACTTAGAGGCTCGTGACGCCCGGGGAGATAAAGAGTTGGGGGAGCTTCGGGCCTCTTTGGAGGTGACTCTTTGGGAGAAGGCTGCTCTTGCTGCTCAAGTATTTTGCCTTGCTTACACCTGCCTTTTTACTCTGTATCCACACATGTTCTATATTCACATATTCACTGTCTTGCCTTTCATTGTAGGTCGAGCAGAGCAGCTCGCGAATTAGTCAGTTGGAAGTGGAGGTCTCCGGGCTGAAGGAGCAGAGCGAGACTGTGACCGGGGAATTGGCGACATCTCGGGGCCTTCTCTCGGACACTCGTAGGGAGATTGCTACTTTGTCCGCGGCTAAGTCTAAGGCCGAGCAAGATGCTGCCGCTTATAAGGAGGATGCGGCTACAGTGCATGCAATGGTTCATGATATATCCCTGGCGGCTGGGCAGAAACTGGCATGAGCTGTCGAACATGCCAAGGCGAAGGCGAAAAGGGAGGTCCTGGAAGAACTCGAGGCCAGAGGCTTTGAGCTATCTGCCGACCTGGAGGAGGCTCACATGACATAGGGAATACTAGCACCTTTGATTGTCCCCGACAGGGGTGAAGATGATAATGGCGAGGAGTAGTCTCCGAGCCCTTTTTTTATGCTTTCTTTCTTTCTTTTTTGTCTCATGTGTTCTCCCTCCTGGGAGATGTATAGTGTAAAAAGGTGTTTTTCCTTTTTGTCAATGCATGAAAGGAGCTTTTATTCTACTAGTCCTTCCGAGCATCGAGCGTCGGCCCTTTGGAGCCTTTTCGTAGGATGGACCGGGGGCCCCGAGACTAGCCATGTCCCGAGGTTGAGTTGATGGCTCCTCCGAACCGATACTTGCGACGTCGGGGGTCTCCCGAGGTCCCTTGATTTTATGAGTTATGTGGGAGCCTGAGATGATTCTGCCGGTGCAGTCCCCAAGGAGAACGTGACGTTAATGCGGCCAGAATTAATTGGCCTTCTTGGGAAATTGAGCAGTTGTTGCCTAGCCCCTATATATTTATCTATCCGCCCTTCAAGTAGTGATTTTGCAGTTGTTTGATAAGCCTATCTCCTCTGTAGAGCCTGGTGCTTTGTGCGAGTCCCTCCACTTCTTTGCTTCAGGGAGTTTTTGCCTGGATCCTCCTCTTCTTCTCCTTATTTTATCGTGTCCATGGCCGCTGCTTTGACACCTGATCCTCGGATGAAGGGGATTACTTCTTGTGTTCCACCTTTGGTTGGCTCTAGTGGCCCTCTCCTGATGTCGGGGGAGGGAGGCCTGGAGTGTGCTGCCTCGAAGAGGGTCGCCACGCCGGGGAAGCCTCCCAATGTTCCGGGTCATCGGGAGCATGCGTCGAGGATTATTTCATCTGGGAGAGAGGAGAAACTCGGGGCGATCAGGAGAGAGTGCGGATGGGGGGAAGGCGTGACTCTACAAGTACCTTCCCTCGAAGAGATTGTTATGACGTATGTTAAGGGTTTCTTGAGCGTGTATACCCATGTCCTCGTGCTGGGTTCCCCGGACCGGGTCGTGCTCTATTTCTATAGAAGGTATCAAGTAACGTTGGCGCAGATTCATCCTTTTCTCTGGAGGATAGTGCAGTCAAGGAGATATTTTGCTGATAAGGCCAGGATAGAGTTTACCCTCAGTCACCTTATAAGGTTGTACCAGCCATTACATTACCGGGGCCTAGTTGCTCTTTAGTGTAGGTCCTCTCGGGCTTCTATGATCGGCAGCAAAGAGGATGAGTTAGTTCGTTCGAATTTGGAAGACCGACATTATTTTCGGAGAATTTTTACCGTTTCCTGGGAAATGGAACTCCGCACGTAATCATTTTGTTCGAACTGTCTTTTTCTTCATATGAGGCTGGACCATAACGATGTCTTCCTGCCCTTTGTATACAACAACTCATTGGTTGTTCGATGATGTTCCTGATTTAGCCGAATGGTCTCATAGGCTGGCAGCTTGGTGGGCTCACGATAGGTGCCGGTGACGAGATCTTTCCAAAGGAAATGGGAGGCGAAGCATTATGGTAGGTGCCCGCCGTTCCCCCCCTTTTTAGGGATGGCTTCCTTTTTGCTGATTCGCTCTATTCCTCTGTCGCAAGTGCCAGGAGTTCATTCGAGGCGAGACTGGATTCCCCGAAGGAGGAGGAGAGATTACTGGCCTAGGGATCAAGGAGCGTTGGCAAAAGTAAAGGTGTTCCGTGGTGCGAGAAGGCTGCGGTGAGGTGCCTTCTCCGCAGCGGTTGAGGGGAAGCGATTCAGTCGGCCAGCAAGCTTTCGGGATTGATGCATCATCGGACGTTGCTTCGGCCCTTGGCGAGGCTCATCGTCTTGGCCTTGCAGTGAGTTTTCGGTCGTGGTAGGGATGTTCTAGCCCCATGCTCCTTTCTCCTCCCTTTACTTACCCGACTTTTCTTCTTCAGGTTTTTGATAGGCTCAAAGCCGTACTGCTTCGTTGCGAGGCCCCATTATGGGAGGCTCGAGAAAGGGAAAAATCCCTCAAACTTCTCTGTGCGGCAAAGGAAAATGAGCTTGTTTCTTTACGGTGTGGGGCGGACCAAAGCCGCACCCAGGAGGCTCTCTTGGAGAAATAGGTATCCTACATTCTGCGCTAGCCTGTATTCCCCTTTTTGTCCTACCGTCTTTGACGCATTGCCGTTTCAGTTGAAGGATAAGGCGGATGAGCTAGAACAACTCTAAGGCGAGGTCGGCAAAGCCAATCGTGAATTCACTAAGCTTCAAGTGCGTTTTAGTGCCCATTCTGAGGCCAAAGAGAGGGCTCAGGCTGCGACATCCATTCTTGAGGCGCAAATTCAGGCCGCTCATGTGAATGATTCCGCTCAGGCAAAGATGATCGCGAGACTCTCATCCGAGCTATCAAGGGCAAAAACCGAGGTGGTGAACGTCCGGGCCGAGGTCGTAATGAATAATACCAGGGCGGGGCAAAAAATGACAGCTCATTCAAGGAGTGCCACTGCTGCTAAGGCTGAGCTGAAGAAGGCCCTCGATCGTGAAAACAGTTACAAGGAGTATGAGAGGTGCAGATCCCGGAGGGAGACCCTCGAGGAGATTCATGCCAGAGGCTTTGATCTTTTGGAGGAGATCAGACAAGCCAGAGGAGAGGAGTTCGATGCCAAGTTCCTGATATCCGATGATGAGGATGATAAGGAGGAGACCGTCGGGCCGTAGCTGCCAGTAAAAAGGGGAGTGAATATTCCCTGCCTTCTTTGTTATGTATATATAGCTTTCCTTATATGGCGCAGGCCGAGATTGCACCTCGTCATCAATATGTAGTAATAAGAGGGGAAACCCCGCAACTTGTATCTTCTATATTTTTGCTTGTTGGAGTTTCCACTGGGTCGATTTGATACCGGATTTGCCCTTAGGCTTGCTTGCTTCAACCGTCTTTGGGTTCAGTCTCCGAGTCGGGGTCTGACTCGAGCTTAATATACCCTCGAGTTTTGCATTTGTTTGGGCTGGCGATGATGGTTTTTATTTCCTGCCCTTGGGCGTTTTGCAATTTTCGGGTCCAGTCTCCGAGTCGCATTGCGATCCAAGCTATAATCGACCCTTGAATTGCCTTGAGTTTCTGGTTGGCAATAGTTGCACTTATGTCGTTTGGTCATTGAGACCTTTTAGTATGTGGGTCGTAGGCTTGCATAGTTAACTATTTTGGATCCAGTCTCTGAATTGGGTTGCAATTTGAGCTCATTTTAATCCTCAAGTTGTCAAGATTTTTTAGCTGGCGACAATGGCTCTTACGCTGTTTTTGCCCATGGGCTTTTTGTAGGCTTTGTTTCCGCTCGTTAAGGCCTTTTTATAGTATTTTTGCCTGACCCATCGTCGGTTCTAAAGGAACCTCGATTTCAAGTCATTGTCGGTAATGTTTCAAGCACCTTGTAAGGTTCATAGCTCGTAGGTCGAGTTAATCGACGCTCTTGCGATTTGGAGTTGACATGGTTGAAGCTCGTTTTTGCCTGCTGAGGGAAGCCTGTTTTAACCGATTCTTTCCAAAGTATATTCGGAGTAGTGGCCTACGATTTTCTTGCGACAGTCGGGCGTCCCCGAGTAGCGTTATTTTGGCTGTATCAGCCATTTTGACAGTAGTCATATGCATTTGTCATTTTTGATCCCTAGTGATAGTTTAGGTGTCTACATCGAGGGTATGCCCTTTAGGGATTCTTACAAATGCGATATATAGCCTAAACTTTGGGATTTTCATGCCTGTTGAGGTCTTATAGTTTGTCATGCCTGTTGAGGTCTTACAGTTTGTCATGCCTACTGAGGTCTTACAGTTTGTCATGCCTGTTGAGGTCTTACAGTTTGTAGAATAGATCTGGTTATACCGAGGCTGCCTACTAGGGGTCTTACAATTTTGGGTTTTCTAGTTGTATAGCGATTAATAGCAGTCTCCGAGTCATCGAGTTTGTTTAAGCTTGAAGATAGCTTCTCATGAGCTCGGAGTTGCCTTCCAGGGGCTTGATGAGCCCGGAGTTCTGACCTATGCAAGTTGTCGAATTGCTAACACTAAATCTCTGAGTATATCGGGACTCATTTGATGGATAAATATTTGCTGCGAGTATGTCGAAATCACCTTTCCTAAAATACAAAATGCCGAAAAGGTATTCTTTATTGCTTGGCGTAAATATGCTGTAAATACATATTGTCCCATTGCTGTGAGCTCGGCCCGCATGGGTGCGACTCCTCTGATTATCTTATCCTTTTACATGATTCCATTTTGGAACTTAGCCTGCCATTTATTGGCCCTTCCGAAGGGATGGTGCCTTTAAGAGGAGGTCATCGCACAACGTCCGACTGTAGAAGAAAGGACTGCGATCTTGTCGGATCCCTTTATTGGGGGTACATTGCTCCACTAATAATCTTGCTGGTGGGACCTTTAGGTCGGAAACCCGGTCGAGGAAAGAGAGCTCGACGCGTCCCGCGGAGGCCTCAGATCTCCGAGTGGAGTTTAGAATTTCTGAACGCCTCGACTTCCTGCATGCAGGTTAGTAAAAGGAAAGAAACAATTAAAGGAGCGGAGGAGTCCTTCCCTGCTTGCGGGGTGTGTAGGCGACGTTTTCGAGGTCTGGTATGTTCTTGCCATTTCGGGGCGCGAGCCCTAATGCAGCCTTCCGCCGCATTCAACCAGGCTTGGCCGAAGATACGGTTCTGCTTACCCTTTGATCCCTTCAAGGGCGGAAGCGTTGATGCCAGTGGTGGGTCATATGGTGAGGGATTTCCTCTCATCGCGTATAGCTTTTTGTCGAATGCCTTAGACCCACCTTTGTCGGGGAGTTTCATCCCTTTGGCAGAGTGGGGTCAAAATCACCTCTAGGTGGTGTGCTCGTTGTCATCTGAATAAAACGTCCACACTTCGCAGGATCGACGTTCCAGTCCGAGATCAAGGGAGCTGTATAGAGGGAGCAACCTTCCTGATTGTTGTGGCGATTGGCGTCTGGAATCTACCATAGATTCGTTGTGTGGGAGTGATTTGGTTCGTTTGTCCGAACTGCCCTATTAGCTTTGGCCTGACGCCATCAGTATAGTTGGTCGAGCCACCTGCACTCATGAACACATGCTTTATTTGGAATAGGTTAAATGCAGGAGGGGATACCAATGCGTGAATACGAGGCCGAGGCGAAGTCTTGACGTCCCTTTCCTTGGATGCAAGGGTGTTCTTTGGGTATACTCCTCGGACCTGTCTTTTCCCGGTGATGAGCACTTTCTCTCTGCATTTTATGGATCTTTGAAGGGTGCTGCCGCCCTTTTATTGTCGTGGCAATACGTTGTGGCTTGTCAGCTTTGTTTTTCCTGATATTCTTCCTCCCTTGGAGCTGAATTCGAGTCTGACCGCTCGATGATACTTGGTGGGGACCTCTATTGAATAGCATGGTTGTTGTTCTTTTAAGCCGATGACCCCGCGCGCCCCGTGGTTCCTGCGCCGGGCCATAGTTCTTTTGAAGGGGTCTTGGCTGAGTAGGTCTGAGCCGCTTGGTGTTCCCGGCTTCGCTTATGGTGATCACGATGTTCGATATAGCAATGCTGAAATAGCACTCGGCTGAACAGGGTTTCCCTATCAGCTATGCCTTGTTGAATCTGGTTCCATTGGAGGTTCCTCGATGGTGCTGTCCTCGGGCCATCTCCCTATTGTTGCGAGGTAGGTTGCATCTCAAGTCTCTCCTTCTCTTCTGCGTGCATGGATGATACCTCCATCTACTTTGTATTAGCTTCTTTGTTGGGAGTCTGCTTGGATATACCGACCCCGAGAAGGTTCCTAGAAGGTTGTCCGTGGCCCTAATTCGGGGCTGGTGCCGAGTCTGAGCATCCAACCGGACCTCGGCTGGGTACCTGATCAGGCTTCGCTCGAAATGCCCTAGAGCCGTTGGGCATGCTTCGCTTAGGATTCGGCGAAGGCCTATGTTGGCCGATCATCCAAAACCGGGAGCGATCTCATTCGTCCTATCAGGGAATGGGGTGCGGTTTCCCGCAGTATTTCATTTCTTCTTCGTTCAGCTTCAGGTGTATCGGGCCACCTCAGTACTGCTTTGATGGCACTGGCGCGCGCTTCCGCGGAGGGCCACGCTGGTACAGTAAACGAGTCTGTGAGGTCAGGTGCTAGGCAATGGCACTACGTCACGGTTTCTGTCGAAAGAGTTCTTTGAACTTCCTCAACGAGATGGGCTCGAACTCATAATCTCGGGTGTCGCTGCCTCTGAATGAGCACGTGCAAACGACGGTGCGCCCATAGGGATCCGAGGTCCTGTTACACCTAGGGAGTTCCGACATTCTGGGTTTCTACGAAGCGAGTTCCGGGACCGTTTCCTCAGGAGACGATTGCTGTAGGAGCTTCCACGAACCCGATTCGATCCATTTGAAGGGATTCCCAAGAATCCTCACTACGGCGGAATCGGTTACTAACCTGTCGTTACTTGATCTCTTGGGTACTAGCTCATCGTAAGGAGACGTCTCTGACACTACTGCATTGGGGGTCCCCGGGCAACTTTGTAGCCGAGCGATAGTCAACTGTCATGCCTGCAACATTTCAAAAATAACATGAAGACTAACTTCATGTTCTACCCGAGCCAGGTTTTTGTGCTTCCTATTGGTCGCTGTGTCGTACGCTCCTGTAGGTGTGAGAAGTTTCATCGACTTGTTGTGCGTCCTATGAATCTACGTCCACTAGGATTGGTTCGGGAGCGATATTAGGATTCCGCGGAGGTACTCCAGCGGCCGGGATAGCCATGCCATTTTTCCTGTGATTTTCGAGGTTGTCGTTCTCAACTTCATTTACTGAGCTGGACATTTTGGCCTGAAATCAAAGGATCTTGAACAAGAAAAAGCATAAAAGATAATGTGCGTTTGTGTGACGAAACCAACAAGAAAATAATCACTATTATTTTTAGCCCCACGGTGGGCGCCAAACTGTTTACCGTAAAAATGGTAACAACAATTAAATTTGTAAATGCGATTCTAAAAATACATGATCTATACCCGAGCTACTTGTTAAAGTAGTTAATGCTAAGAACGTGAAGTATAATGATAAAATACGAGCTAAGACAAGGTAGTAATCAAACAAAATGGGCCTGTTATCCGAGTAGAGAAATGGTCAATGGGACCTCGGGGTCGGCGTTGGTATCGATCTCGAACTACTGGGGACAACTGGGGATGGGGTAACAGTTAAAGGTATAATTAAATAGGGCTCTTTCGGCCAATAGGAAGCTATAGAATGAATAACAAGTTAAGAAGCAATGAATACAAGGGCGGCCTTGGGCCAGTACCAAGTGGTAAGGAGAATGACCAAAGATAAATGACTTTGAACCAAGGGGAATAAGCAAATTAGAGAAGAGAGAGAAGATATTATTGCACTTGTGGAGAAATGGAGCAACATCAGCCCTTTACAAGATGGTATGGGTTCCTCTTATATAGGCGAGGGAACACGGTACGGTACAGAGTGCATTAAATGTAAAGATGTGGGGATGGGACGGCTAGACAAGACACCAGAGCCTATTAATTCTAGCTGCTTGCCTCAGGAGTCCCCCGTCTTCGTAACTTTTGCTGGGCCCGGACAGATCCCTTAACATCGAAGCCACTGTAGGGCCGCGGATGATCCTCGAGATAGGGAGCCCAATCATGATCCTACAGCCTCGAGGTGTTGTCAAGACATTCCGAATATACCTTAATAGTGGTAGATAGATTCCCCTGATTTCACCACACACAGGAGCATACCTAGCAAACGAATCAAACTGAAGACTATACTCCCGAACACTCATGTTACCCTATCGAAGGGTCAAGAACCTATCAACTCTAGCCCGTCTAAGATCTGGCGGCAGATAATGACGAAGAAAAGCTTATGTAAACTCCTGCCATACCGCTGGAGGGGCATCCTCACCTCTGGACAATTCCCAAGACTCGTACCATTTAATTGCAACATCTCGAAGTCTATAGGAAGCTAGCTCAATTGACTCAGTCGCAGTGGCCTTCATTACCCTTAACGTCCTCTACATTCTATCAATAAATACCTGAGTGTCCTCATTCGGATCTACCCCAGTGATACCGGAGGGTCTAAATTAATGAAGTTATGAACCCTCGCACTCACAGACCTGTTGCATGGCCAATACCTACTTCCTGACGTCGAGCCTATGCGGCTACTAATCGGGTCAATAACTGAATAGCATCTCTTATCTCCTGACCGGGTGCATTTGGCTGAGGTGCTCAATGTACAGAGGCGGGCGCTGGAGCTGGTGCCCCTCGGAGCTCTTCTAAAAAGGGCGGGGTATGTGAAGTCTGAGATAAAACCTTACCATGAGACTCCCCCGAGCCCTGGTAACTCGTGGCACTCGACCAGTAGTCTCACCAGCCATGGACTTTCCCTTCTGGGCGGCCGTACTCTTTGGAGACATCAATGAAAATATAACATATCGTTAGGAACATGAATTCTTGCATCGCACGATCTGAGATATAAAAGAGAGGATAAAATCCTATATGTCCTGTAGCCTCTTATTTATAAGTGCGGTGCACGACACACCCATAAATAAGACTATACTAGACACGGTCTGTAGATAATCCTAAGAAAGAACTGCTCTAATACCACTTTTGTCACGACCCAAACCGATGGGCCGCGACGGGTGCTCGAGTCCTACCTGTCAAACACCCCTAAGAATGCGTCTAAGATATAAGCCTGAATAACATCTACTGCATTACGAAGATCACAGACATGAAGGAAAAATGCCATCAAGACATATGTACGTATACATGCAGAATACAGTGGGCGAGCCGACAAGGTTGCTACAAACAACCATACATCCAAAACTGAAAGCCGACAAGGCCACATATAACCCAACTAGACATACTGTCTACAAACCTCTAATAGAAACATAGCTATACAAAGATGGGACTAAGCCACGTCATACCCAAAACCAAAGTAGCTCCTGATCAAGTGGAGCATGCCAACTCTCGCTGATCAGGGATCCTAAGGAGGGGGACCATCATCTTGCCTACCGGCACCTGCGGGCATGAAACGCATGCCCCGTGAAATAGAGCGTCAGTATAAAAAATGTACTGAGTATGTAAGGCATGAAAATTTGTACGTAAAAGACATAGATGAAACATTGAATACTGAAACACATCTTTAAATATGAATAACTTTATAAATTCTTAAACGTTTATAACATCATGCACCTGCGTGTAAATGTCGTGTCATGCATGGGTATGAGTGTACATAATATCATCAAGCCACTGAGGGTATCCCATCATATCATCTCGGCCACTATGGGCAACATCATCAACATATAGCAACTGATCAGGTGGTAGTGCATATATAAAGCTATAACCTTTCCCATATTCCATATATATATATATATATATATATATACATATATACGCGTATATAATGCCGTTTGAGTCATATTTCAGCCACTGTGGGCAACATCATCATCGTATACCAGCTGATCAGGTGGTGGTGCGTATATAACGCCGTAACCGTTTCCCATATCCCATATACATATATTTACATACATATGCGTATATAACGCCATCTGGTCATGGGTCAATGCACATGTATTAAATGCATGAAAAATACATAATAATCTCAATATTCCTTTCGGATAAAGTTTTCCAACTGCGTATTATTCTGAGACCCATGAACAGAAAATAATAATACTTTTCATGGGGAATCAAGAATATAGGCACCCCTAATAATTCTATGAATAGAGTAATTTATGGAAACTGTGTGTTTGCTCGTTTCTTTAGTACAATTTGGATCATGCCAAAAGAAAGAAGGGAGGGCCTTAACATACCTGTTCCTTGAATTATTTGCACGAAATGAAGCTTCTACTTCTTTGAATTTGAACTAAATTGTTGCATGGCTAAACTGAAACGAAACTGTTGGTTGGCTAAACTGAAATGAAATTATTGCTAAAGATTTGAATTTAGGAATAGAGAGTGATGGTTAAATTTCATTGTTTTCTGACCAAAATGAACCAAAGTTCTCTGACCAAAATGTTAAGTGTTTACACGTTAGTTTGCCACTAACCTTACTATGACTACTTAGTCATTGGCTTGGTGTGCTATCTTGCTTCCACATGTCATCTCCTAATTTAATAATTAACTAGGTATGTTCCGCTACTCGGTAATTAACCAATTACCCGCATAATTTTAAAAATTACCACAAATTACTTAAAATTCTATTTATTATTTTTTTTTAAAAATACTTCATATATACTTTATATATTATACTACCATGGTCTTATGGTACCTTGCATGGTACTAGTTCATAATTATCGGCTATTATTGCTCGACCCGTATTTTATTCCAAATTGGGCACTTTCAACGAAACTGATTTTCTTTAATTCGTGTACCCCTTTATCCTTTATAACACTTATTTATAGCTTTCTATAAATAACGTAAGTACGTTAACGTCAAGATGATCTCATCGCTGAGTCTACGTCGGTTAACGGAAAACGTAATTTTAACGTACGAAAATGCGAGATGTAACAGTGAGATTGTTGCATTGAGATCGTTTGGAGGCACTTTTATCATGTTAGCATGCACTTGACATTGAAAGCATTTGCGGACATACTGGATGCAATCCGTCTCCATGGTCATCCAAAAGTAACCGGCCCTGAGTATCTTCTTAGCCTAGATGAAACCATTCATGTGTGGGCCACAGGTCCCGGCATGCACATCCTCATGTAGCTTAGAAGCTTCCTTTGCGTCGACACATCTTAGTAAACCCAAATCAGGAGTTCTTCTGTACAAGTTCCCTCTGCTATGGAAGAAGTGATTGGACAATCTCTGGAGTGTGCATTTCTGAGTGTGATTTGCATGCTCCGAGTATTCTCCTTTCGATAAGTACTCTTTGATGTCATGGAACCAAGGCATTCCATCTGCTTCTTCCTCTACATGAGCACAATATGCCGGCTGATTATGGATCCTCATCGGAATAGGATCAATGTAATTCTTATCTGGATGTTGTATCATAGATGACAAGGACGAAACTCATTCTGAATTCTGGGCACATGTCGGAATTCTATCTTCGTAAACCTCTGTCTCAATTCTTGCACATGGTGCAGATATAACAATATCTTGGAATTCTTGGTGGTCCACTCTCCTTGTACCTGGTGCACGAGCAAATCTGAATCATCGATCACCAGCAGCTCCTGAATGTTCATGTCTACTACCATATTGAGTCCTAGTATGTAGGCTTCATACTCTGCCATGTTGTTGGTGTAGGGAAATATGGGTTTAGCAGACATCAGATAATGCTGACCCGTTTTTGATACCAAAACTGCTCTAATGCCTACTCATTTGATATTTGCATCTCCATCAAAGAACATTCTCCAACCGTCATATGCTTTGGTAATGTCCTCCCCCACGAATGACACTTCTTCATCAGGAAAATATGTTTTCAAAGGCTCGTATGCTCCTCCCACTGGGTTTTTAGCAAGATGATCTACCAATGCTTGTCCCTTGACCGCCTTTTGAGTTACATAGACGATATCGAACTCACTTAATAGTATCTGTCATTTAGCCAACTTCCCAGTAGGCATGAATTTCTGAAATATGTACTTCAGAGGATCCATCCTGGATATGAGGTATGTAGTGTAGGCACATAAGTAATGCCTCAACTTTTGAGCTGTCCAGGTCAAAGCACAACAAGTGCGCTCAAGCAGAGAATACCGTGCTTCATAAGGTGTGAACTTCTTACTCAAGTAATATATGGCTTTCTCCTTTCTTCCTGTCTCGTCATATTGTCCCAAAACATATCCGAAGGCTCCATCTAATACAGATAGATAGAGTAATAAAGGTCGTCCTAGTTCTAGAGGGACCGAAACTGGTGGTGTGGATAGGTACTCCTTGATCTTATCAAAAGCTTTCTGACAATCCTCTATCCAGCTTGTTTCAGCATCCTTCCTCAGCATCTTGAAGATGGGTTCACATATGACTGTGGATTGTGCTATGAAGCGACTGATATAGTTAAGACGTCCTAGGAAGCTCATCATATCCTTTTTGCTCTTAGGTGGTCGTAACTCCTAAATTGCCTTGATTTTAGACGGATTCATCTCGATCCCTCGATAGCTGACGATGAATCCCAATAATTTTCCTGCGGGAACCCCGAATGCACACTTTGCGGGGTTCAGTTTCAAATTGTACCTCCTTAGACTGTCAAAGAACTTTCTCAAGTTCTCTATGTGATTTGCAGCCTTCTTGGATTTGATAAAAACGTTGTCCACATACACCTCTATTTCTTTATGTATCATATCATGGAAGATGGTTGTTATGGCTCTCATGTAAGTTGCCCCAGCATTCTTTAGACCGAATGACATCATCTTGTAATAGTATATACCCCACGCTGTGATGAAATCTATCTTCTCTGCATCTTCTTCATCCATCCAGATTTGGTGATAACCCGCGAAGCAATCTACAAAGGATTAGAGTTCATTCTTGGTGCAATTATCGATCAGGATGTGTATATTTGGTAATGGGAAGTCATCCTTGGGACTTGCTCTATTAAATCCCGATAGTTATCACATACTCTGACCTTCCCATCCTTCTTCGGAACTGGCACAATGTTAGCTAACCAGGTTGGGTACTCAACCACCCTGAGAACTTTGGCTTTGATCTACTTGGTAACTTCCTCCTTGATTTTCAGGCTTATGTCTGGTTTGAACTTTCTAAGCTTCTATTTTACTGGCGGATACAGGGGATTAATAGGCAGCTTATGAGCCACTATGGACGTGCTCAAGCCAGTCATGTCATCATATGACCATGCGAAGATATCCTCATACTCTTTTAGGAAGCGAATGTACTCTTCCTTCTCGGTTGGTGACAAGTGAATGCTAATGCGGGTCTCCATGACGGTCTCGTCGTCTCCCAAATTTACTTTTTCGGTCTCGTCCAGATTGGACTTGGGATTATTCTCAAAATTTTCAACCTCCCTGACAATTTCCTCGGGTATCTCATCTTCTTCATCTGAATCACTATTCCCATGTTACGTTGCCTCATTACATGTCACAGTCACTGGTTCATCAGGAAAAGTAATAATAACGTTGTAGAAAGGAAAAATATAAAGATAGTAGTGAATAATAAAGGGCAAATGCATTTGATTAAAATTGAAAAATCGTCCAGACAAAGTATGACTCGATGTATCGAGCATTTATTTTGAAACATTTAAAGCCTAAAACAAAATTACGGGAAATCTTAAATGCCTCAATGGCTATAGAACTAAATTCTGCCAAGCTACCCAGGGACTCGATGAGCTCGGGATGGTGTGGCGGTCCAGTTCCTGAGTTCTTCGCAATCTGAATAGTGAGGCCTTCTTCTTCCTCCTCCTCCTCAATTATGGCACTGCAGTCCATGTCTTCATCCTCCAAGAACAAATTCTTCAACCCAACGAATGCTTCTTCTTCTGCAGTCCCCCATATCGTATCAGCTTGGTGAAAAGCTTGTTCCAAACATGGCACTAGCTGCTCAAGAGGGTAATACGGTCCACGCCATGGAGGCGAACAATCCCTGTGCTCTTGCCATGTGTACTAGTATCCGAGCATAAAGGTGGTACCATGATTTTTCAGTTGTATTGGTTTGGTGATACCTTGAAGGTTCTTTCCCAACCCTTTGCTAGGTTCATACCCAGACCATGCTAGTATGCTCTCTATTTTGTTACTCCACCATTTATCCTTCTCAACGGCGTTGACAAGTTCAATTTGATGATAGATTTCCCCTTATAACCTTCTTCTATGTCCAATGGCCGGGATGGTTTGACTAGTGTAAATAGGGTTACTCCCGTCTCCGTAAATGATCACCTCCTGACATTTCCATTCAAATTTCACGGCTTGATGTAGTGTGAAAGGCACAGCTCCGGCGGCATGGATCCACGGTTGGCCCAACAGAAGATTATATGAGGCTGGTATGTCGAGCACCTGAAATTCAACGTCAAACCAAGTTGGCCCCATATGTAAGCAAATGTTGATTTCCCCGATTGTAGTCCTCTTGTACCCATCAAAAGCCTTCACATTCATGCTTCCTACCTGTATTTCATGGAAACCTTTATCCAACCTTTTCAGAGTGTCCAATGGACAAATATTTAGGCTTGAACCTCCATCAACCAAGACCCTGGCAATGAACTTGTCTTCAAATTGTACCGTAATATGCAATGCTCGATTGTGATTCAGCCCCTCAGGTGTAGCTTATCTTCGTGGAAGATAATCTTATGACTTTCCAATACTTTCCCTACCATGTTGGCCATTTCTCTGCCAGTGATGTTATAGGTTACATAAGCCTCGCTCAGCACTTTCATCAAAGCGTTCTTGTGTGCCTCTGAATTCTGGAATAGTGACATGATAGATATCTGAGCAGGGACTTCGTTTAGATGGTCAACAACAGAATACTCCTTTGCCTGTACTTTCCTCCACAGGTCATCTGGCCTGGTCTCAATGATAGGCTGCCTAGTAGTGACATCCTTACTTGATCCTCCCAAATGTTCCAGTGTATAGACTCTTCCAGTTCTATTCATTCCTTGTGCGGCGTCAGATTCCTCTACCTTGGCCTTCCCTTTTCACCGAGCCTCAGCAACATAATCCTAGGGTATTGCTTTTGAGTTGAATGGGGATGTGGTTGATATTGTCACGGTGAAAGGTGTGACAACTTCTACTTCAAATGGAGCGGGGGTGGCTATAGGCAGAGCCACCTCCACTTCGAATGGAACTGATGTAGTTACCTCCACCTCGATTGGTGCTTGAGTCTGTACCAAAATAGAAGTAAGTGTGAGTGCAACTTTAAAGTCATCGCCTTCTCGAATAAGCCCAATCGACCCCTCAGGGTCCAATTCTTCATTCGTCTCTATTACATGTACACCATCACCTCTATGATCAAGGAGGGGATTGTTGCGTACGTTAGGTGCAGCTTCCTTTGCTTGTATGACCTTGTTGTCAATTAGCGTCTGGATCTTATCATTCAATGTTCGGCACTCAGCAGTGCTGTGCCCTTTCATACTGGAATGATACGCACAAGTTTTATTCGGATTGACCCATTGGGATGGATTTTCTAATGCGACAACGGGAAAAAAGTGATGTAACCCGCAACATTCAACCTTTCATGCAATTGGTCGATGGGCTAAGCAATGGCAGTGTATTGTCTGGGTGGCTTGCAATCGAAGTTCGATCTTGGTCTTGGATAATTTTAGCGAGTTGGTGGTGATTGGAAGTGGGATGGTTGGGAGTTATAGGTATAATGGACAATGGCTGGTTGGGAATATCTGGGAGATGAAGGTTGATATGTAGGCGGTGATGCTTGGTATGTGAGTGGATGTATTTGATATGTGGGTGGAGGTGCTTGATATGTGAGAGGAGGTGTTTGATATATAAGTGAAGATTTGGGCCCTAGGCCACCGTTACTGCCCCAACATCTCTCTTCTTCGATATGCTACCTAATTGTAATGCCTTATTTGTGGCTTCCATCACCTCGAAATTCGTTACCATCCCACTCTTGATTCCTTCTTCGATTCTTTTTCCAAGTTTGATGATGTCAGAGAATTTGTGATTTTCGATAACCATCAACCTCTCATAATATTGTGGATCTTATGACCTAACGAAGAATTTATTCATCTGTTCTTTATCCAAAGAGGTCCTGACCTTGGCTGCTTCCGACATCCAATGAGTAGCATATTCACAGAAAGTCTTAGTAGGTTTCTTCTTAAAATTCTAAATGCAGAAAACATTCGGTGCGTTCTCTGTGTTAAACTTGAATCGGTCCATTAAATCCGACACCATACTTACCTAATTGGACCATTTCTTGGGATTTTGGCTGATATACCAAGACAAAGCATTCCCAGTAAGACTCCTCATAAAGATTTTCATCTAGATCTTTTCATCTTTCCCGACCCTTACAAGCTTGTCACAATAGGTCCTTAGATGAGCCTTTGGATCACCTGTGCCATCGAACATATCAAACTTGGGAGGTTTGTACCCCTCTGGCAGTTCTACATCTGGCTGTATGCATAGGTCTTCATAGTTTAAACCTTTTATTCCTCTGTCGTCTTCAATAGCTTGAACTGGCTTGTTAACCTCTTGAGTTCTTCAGTCATGTTTTTAATGAGCAGGTCCTTCTCAGAGGATTCCGGTGTATATGAGATTGGTTGGGTAGAGTGAGGTACAGTTTCCACATATATTGGGTTGCTTTGATGGGTGCCAGGGACTTGGGTGTAATGATGGTCATTGGTGGAGTTTTGGGGATCGAGAATGGGTTATGGTGTGTTTTGGCGAGTGTGGTAAGTGGTGGTTGGTGGGTACTGAATTAGTTGATGGTGATGTTGTGGTAGAGTTGGTATTGGCAGTGGATTGATATTTTGGGGTGGAGTTGTGTATTGATTTGGTGCGGGAGGATTTTGGTTTTGTGTGTTCTGAGGAGGTGCTGGGTTCTTTGTGTTTTGTTGGTGGATGTCGGGGACATTGAGGGTGAGTGACAGGTTTTCCAAGTTGCGAACCTACTCAAGTTTTCCTTGCAATTCTAGTATCTTTTGTTCAGGACTAGATCATTTGGGGCCGGTGTGCTACGACCATCTGAGGTTTCTACGTTCTTAACATTCTCCTTTCGGATTCCACTTAAGTCGTTCATTTTTGCTTTTCCTCTGCCTTTTGTGTTGCTTAGAGAAGGAGGAGGTGGAGGGCCTCTAGATCTAGTGTGGTATGCTGACGAGGCCAGTATGAGTGAACCAACCTAAGGGGACAGGAATAATAAAAATAAGAAAAAACAAAAAAAGTTAGCAAGTCAGTGAGGATCCTGAAATGTTTCCAGTATTTAAACACATATTGCAAAAATGTAAATTCATGTCCTACTTTGGGAACCTCGTTGTGCACGAGGTAGGCCTAGCGACAAATAAATTTGGAAAACTTTTAATGCTAATAAATGCTTTATTTCATAATATAAAAATAGACGAATCCCAAAACGATACTAAGATAAGAAAATAAGTCACTATTGGGACTTGGCCTTATTACATTTTTAGGAAAAAGCAAATAAATCTAGCCTATTTGGTACCAGAAGGACCTTCCCCAGATTCGATCTTTCGGACTCCGTCATATAGATCCCCCAGCTCGCGCAGCCTCAACAGCAAGTAGGCTCTGGCTAGATGTTCTCCTTCAGCTCCTTCAGCGTTCTGGAAATTTTCAATCCTTTTTATGACTTTACCTTCCAGCTCCATGATTCTTCACTCCAGATATTCCAGTTTCCTGTTGGAAGTAACTGCCATTTCTTTCCATTCCTCGATTAGCCTTGCATTCCTCTCATGTATTTCTCGGTGTTCTTTTTTAGAGTCGTGGACCCTCTTGCGCAGCGTGTTGTATTTGACTTGAGCTTCAGCTTCTTCATCTATGATTCTATTCCCTCGACCGGCCCCTGGTGTCACCATTCCTTTCAGATTGTCCTCTAACCATTCCGGGTAGATAGGCTCGCACCCTACATGATACTTGTCTGGCTCAATGGTGTTCTTTTCCATAATGATTTTGCAGTGCCACATGTGCTGAGCTTGGCACTTTTAAGGGACGTCGTCGTCTTGAAAGTCAGCCCTGAAATGACTCATCTTGACAACCCTTGGTACAACCTGTTTCCTGCCTGCTTGCCTCATAACTCGGATAGGGACATATGGGTATATCCCTCTCAACCCGATCAACACTAAGTGCGGAGCATCCCTGGATCTGATGATGAATTCGTCCGTTGGGAACCATTCAAACATCCATTGCACTTGTTCGTTGGTCAGATTGTCGAAGAACTCTACCCATTCTTTGGCACTTTCTAACCGAGCATATCTGTTTGGAATGTAAGTCATCCAATTGGGGTGATGGAAGGCAATATGGTCATTCCAAGCCCTTCGCGGAAATTCTATGCGATAGCGACCCTTTTGGATATGCTCCAACAACCATAACTGCAGTAACAAGTTACAACCCTCAAAATGCTTGACCCCTCTTTGATAGAGCTCCAGAGCCCTGTATATGTCGGCTATGATCATGGGGACTATGGTATATGTCTGTCCATTAATCCCTGCCATCAGAGTCTTGGCGACCATGGCCAACCTAGTGTGAATTTTTCCCTTTTTCATTGGGAATACTATTAGGCCTAAGAAGCATACAATGAATACGTACACTCTGCGATGGATGTGACCCAGAGAAGTAAGAGAGATCTCATCATGGTAGGTACGGAAAGACTTGCTATAGCCATACCTCTCATATAGGTATTCGAAAGGTATGTAAGATTCCTTCAAGCACACTAGGTCAAAATTCTTCTTTAGCCCCATCATCTTTAAAAATCCCCTACCAGTACAGTTTTCTGGTACCAATAACCCGGGACTATCCCAAGTCAACCCCGCAAGCCCTCCAATTTCTTCTAGGAGTGGTGTCATTTCTATATCGCCGAAATGAAACACAACCCTTTCACTATCTCAGAATAAAGTGGCAGCCTCAATCAATTTGTTATTTGGCTCAATATCTAGCAAGGAATGCAGGTTACCCAGGTACTTTCTCACATGTTTCTTGTCACTTGAGGAAAGGTCCTCCTACCAATCTAGTAGCAATGGTGGGATGTTGCTAACCATACCGAATCTAGGGACCTCGTGCCTCATTTTCTACAAAACAAGAGGGTTAGTCCTTACCCCCACCAGACTCGACTATTTATACATTTATGATCAACACATCGGCATTAAGTTCTCCAAATTAATGCACATAATGTGGTTGTGTCCGTTGGGATTATGGAAAACCCGATGGACTTCCAGATAAGGCTTATCTTAAAGGATCATTATGTAGACAGCATATTGATCCGACTAGGTTTGACCATGACGCATGCACAATTTTAACCAGAGTAAGGCTACTATAGGGTTTTAGACTGGTACCCTCAAGCGAACAACTTGAGAGGAAAGGCACGGAATCGTCGACTGTACTACTGATCGACTGGTTTTACCGCAAATAAGACTTTCCAAATTTAAGGGTAGTAAATAGGAAGAGCGCAACCACTCATTAAAGCGTTGCTATAGGATTTGATACGCACGAGTGGAATATGATGTAGAACATGATTTATGCAGCAATTAATAACATGTAGTCAAGTATTTGCATGTAGGAAAAATAAATACAGTATTTAAATAATTGAAAGACAGTTACAGGAAAAAAGCAAAGAGACAAGTCAGTTTCAGGGATAAAGAATCATAAATACTTAAAAGAAAATAGACAGTTAAATTCAAATAAAGGAGAAGGGTACGGGATAAAGCATGCTTGGACTAATTCATAAAATAAGTTCATTATGGTAAGAGACTAAAAGGTATCCCTAGTAGAGTCGCCATGCTGTTGCGCCCCGTTTTTTTTTTTTGATGGTAAAGTCCGGGTTTCGACATTTATGGGGGTAGTAACTCATTTCCTTTTGAGAATTGGGTATTTTGAAGAGTCGCCACCTAATAAATTATGGTGGTTAGGGCACCTAGAGCGATTAACTCTTGGATTGGTTTACATTACCAGAGATTTAGGATAGGAACTCGAGATAACCTTGAGGGGAAGGTGTTAGGCACCCCTCTTGGTCCACAACGGTGGGTCCCGACCGAACTTATACTTATGAATTAGCCCTTTAATAGAAATGTAGTTTAAACAAATAAATAAAGCATGTTGGGCATTCTACGACTCAAATAATAAGACATAGAATTTGAACAAGTTGTGTGCATAAAAAAAAGTAAAGTTTTTAAGCAAAGGGGATTTGGGAAGAGGGGTCCTAGGTTGGTTAGCCTAAAGGATCACCCTAAGCAATGCCCGGTAAACACTCCTCAATGAGGAGCTACACGTGACATTAGTGCATAGTCATCATATCCCATTCTACCCAAGTCCCTCCCCTTGGTCATAGCCTAAAGCGTTCTAATAACTTTGACAATGTCCTATGCGTGCACTACCCATCCCTTCCTTGTGGTCCTGGAAGTATTTTAGGACCTCTAAATTTGGGCAGTTCTAGACAACCCCTAAGGTGTTTTAAAAGGAGAAAATTCTAGGCAACATGCAAGAATAGTTAGGGCTGCATTAAAACAAGTTAGAGGCTCACAATTACCTCCTCGAATATACCACATAAATGCACGTCTTCAAACAACATTCAAAGAGAACAAATCCTAGAACATGATACTTAAGCGACCAGGGGGTATAAAGTACTGAATTAGGCCAATTTGTGAAGGATCCTATTGAACTTGCCTACTGATTAAACCTGTTAAATCTAAACAATTTTAAGTAGCAAAAATAGTTTTAGAGTTGCAGAATTTAAAATCGCTCTATAGGCTTGCCTAACCGCAGAATAGTGATGTCCTAAGAGCATAACTACGTTGATATAGTAAAGCAGTGAACAATTTTATACAGACTCTTGATTTCCTATAGGCATGCTGTCTAGTGATAGTGAAGGAAGTATTTTAAAGAATTCATTTAAGGAAAACAAACCATTGATTAGGCCAGTTTCGAAGTAAACTAATATGAGTTGAACTGACTTATTGATTTTTTATTCTATAGGCAACATTTCTGCTTTTTAATTCCTATAGGCATGATATCTAATTGTTAAGAACTGATGTTAGAAACTTATAGGCATGATATCTAATGAAAACAAATTTAAATACCCGTTGTAACAGAACTGAACCTGATTACATTCTATAAGTATGGTATCTACTTATGAAGTTGATTTTTAAAACCTATCGACATGATTTCTATTATTGGAACCACTTAAACCCTATAGGCATGACTTCTAGCATGGTAAAGCAAACATAATAAGTATAAAATCCTATAGGCATGGTTTCTACCCATATTACCCGACAGATATGTAACTACCCACCCCTTTTTACTAATCACCCCAATATTCATTTACAAATAATTATTACAAAATAGATGAATGAATTACATAAATAGATAAAATAAAAGAAGTTACACTATAGGGAGCCTGACATAGGCCCAAATGATTTTCCCAAACCTCCAATAGCCTCAAATGCCAAATTCCATAGACAATATCATTGTCTAGGTGCGTCAGAGTTACCTATGAATCTCAAGGATCCAGGGCAGTGCTCACACCTAGACTTTATAACCATAACTGAGTAAGTTCAATATGGAAGAGCCAGCTCCAGCGCATTAGAGTTCAGAGGGATCTCATAGGGATCCCAAGGAAGTCACACACTGGAGGGGCAGAACTTAAGGATCTAAGAATGGAGTGAGAGTGCTTGACATGGTTTTGAAAAGATTTTAGCAGGAAAACAGTGTAAAAAAGAGACTTAGTTGAAATAATTTTGTAAATAAGAGAGTTGTTTAGTAAAACAGCTTTGAAAAAAATAGTGGTGTAATTAAACAAACAGCAGGTCAGTCAAACAAGTTCAGCAATACTCAAATAATAGCCCTTCACACAGGGGAATGGGAATTGGGGATACATATAGCACATAGTATACAGGAGCATAGCAGTTCGTGTGGGGTTTAAGGGATTGGGGAATAGCTATTGGTACCAACACAGTAGGAGTTTCAAAAACAATCATAGAATCAGCCATTTAAAGTGACAGATCAGTTTTTCATATCAAACTGGATAACAAGTAAACAAGCATTCAAAACAGGGTAAAGTCATGTTTAGACAGACCACTAGCGGGGGGGGGGGGGGTAGAACATGTTCTGAAAGGCCCTAAGAAGATTAGACTAGCATGCTAGATGAAACAGTAATGTAATCATATCAATTGCTTGTTGAATAACAGAACTATAGATATAAACAAATTAGAAACATGATAAACTGAAACAGTAAAAGAAACATATTGGTTTTGGGACTTGGATTGAAATCAGAACATACCAATAAAGACATAGTGAACACAAAGTGAGGAATAAGAGAGCACAATAGTTAGCCTTGGCTTGAAGCTGGCTAACTCAGAATAATAGCCAGTAACCAAAGAAAGAGCAGAAAAGTTTTGAGTGTGAGAGAGTTTTGAACTAATGTGTTTGTGTTATTGAGAAGTATGTATATATAGTAGTTCGAAACTAGGTAAAATAAGGCAAGAATCACAATTGTATAGTAACTATGGAACTCAGAACCAATTAGAGCAAAATCAATACAAGTACTCCCTTAATTTAAGGGAATCAGTTCAAACGATAAGAACAAGTAACAAATAAGGAAAGAAATCGATGTGTAGATAAGGAAATAATTCATAGTAGGCATAGAGTAAACCATTAGTGCTAGGTTCAGAAAAACTCTAATTAAGGAGATAGTCAGTAAGAATCAAGTACCAATGCAACCAAGGTAAGGGAATCAATCAAATTGAGTAGAAAGGTAGGGATCTAAGGTCTAAAGGAAAGTGTTCAAATTAGACCAAGAAACAAGGAATTCAGAATCAATCAAAGAGAAAGTCATGAGTCAGTGTTTAGCATATAATAAAAGTAAGACATAGATAGTCAAGAGTCGACATACAAATCTAGCAAACATGAGAGTCAAACAATACTGATTCAATGAGAAAGAGGCAAGTTTTGAACAGTCAAGATGAACACAAGCACATAGAATCAGTTTAAGTTTAGGCTAAGAGACTCAGTAGAAACATATCAAGGCAAGATAGTCACAAGAGATCACAGAAACTCAAAAAACGAGGACTGGTCAGTCATGCTAATACACAGAACCAAACGAAAGAACCCTGAAAATTAGGGCTTTCAATATAGATGAGTTAAAGATGTAGTAAACTTATAGAATCAGTAAAGATATGCAAGAAATAAAAGTTTAAACACAAAGAATCAGTTAAACAAGGTTTTAAAAGAAGTTCTGAAAACCCTAGTTTTAGAAGAAGACAAAAAACACTTGAAATCACATGATTCTTGTAAAGAACCTTGAGGATAGTGTAAAACATTCACGAAACAAACTCAAATCATCCTAGATCTATACAGATTTGGGAGGTATAGAAAAAAAATTAGGGTTTCGAAAGAACCCATATAGAGATGAAAAAACCTGTCCAGAAATACAAGGATCGTAGCAAATATAGAAAGATCTTGCTTGAAATCACACTGGAATAGCCAAGAACAGGCAGGAGATGAACTCTAGATGCAAGTCGGCATAGCCCTGTGCCCTTGAAGACCTTAGAGAAAGCAAGCATGGCATGAGAGAAGCCATTGGAGGTTTAAGAGACAATGAGAGGTCACCGGAGATGACTAGAGATGGGAGGTCGGTGGTTGGAGATTAGGGTTAGGCTGAGAGTGTTTTGAGAGAGGAGAGGATCTTAGGGCGGCGGATGTGGAGAAATGATTAGGGTTAGGGGGTCGTTTGGAATTAAAAAGGAAAGAACAAATGAGGGCCGTTGATCTTTTAGATCAACGGCCAAGATCTGATGGGTTTTGGGTCGGGTAGGAAGTGTTTGGGGCCTGGATTGGGTTATTTAATTAGGAATTGGGCTGGGGTATTGGGTTGAATTTAGGCTAAAATTTAAATACAATTTGGCAAAGTTTTAAATAGCCAATATAACCCAATATAATTTATAATAAACAATAGATGATTTTTAAAAAATAATTTCATGTACTAAAATGATTTAAAATAAATATTTAACATTTTAAAAATATAGAAGATCATTTTATGCATATAAACGTAATTACGCATTAATAGGGCTAGTATTGAAAATATATGCAAATTAGTCTTTTAAAGTGCAAAAACAATTATAAAAAATGCACAAAAAATAATTAAGCACTATTTTGGCCTAAATATAGGATTTATATGGCTAAACTACCACAACAATAATTTGAAGTATAATTATTAGAAATTTTATAAGTAAAAATGGAAGAAATATATCAATTTAAAGCCTTTAAAATTATAGAAAAATTATAAAAATCCTATGCATGCTTACCTATGCATATATATGCTATTTTGAAAGTATATATGTCTATAAAAATATATAGGAAAAGATTGGGTATCAACAGCTAGGAAAGCATAAAACCTAGCTGGAGCGCCGACTGGCTGGCATCCACCTGACTGGCATGTGCCTGGCTGGCCTCCACCTCTAGGATGACCCCTACCCACCTACCCTCCGCCTCTGGGTGGTCGGACGACTGGTGCTGTAATCATGGGCTGATGACCCTGCTGCACCACCTTGCCCCGAAGCTTGGGGTAGAACCTCCTCACATGTCTAAGATCCCCGCACTCAAAACAACCTCTCGGTGGCCATTGGAGGAACCCTGAATAGCTGGTGGGCGGTAGGAATTCTCTAGCATGAGCTAAAATAAGGTCATACTGGAGCATCCCAAGGAGGCGGTGGTGCTAGATATATGGGCCTACTAGACTGACCTCTCACAAACTGACCTCTGCTCCCAGTTGGGGCACCTCTAAACTCTCCAGAATAGCGAAACCACATAGCCTACTCTCGGCTACACTAACGTACACCCTTGATCCTCCGA
This sequence comes from Nicotiana sylvestris, assembly GCF_000393655.2. Taxonomy (NCBI): domain Eukaryota; kingdom Viridiplantae; phylum Streptophyta; class Magnoliopsida; order Solanales; family Solanaceae; genus Nicotiana; species Nicotiana sylvestris. The sequence goes on along the minus strand of NC_091057.1, from coordinate 85,339,484 downwards.
GCTATCTCCACAACTAGCTCATAAGAAGTCCTCGTCTTAACCTCTCGGGCATAGTGGCCTGAATACCAGTGTGCAAACCTGCAACAAACCTCCACACTCTCTCTCTGCGTCGGTAGGAAGTATCATAAGTGCATGGTGAGACAACTCAGAGAATCTCGTCTCATAGTTGGTCACCGATATCTAACCCTGCTGGAGCTGCTCGAATTGAAACCACAACTCTTTTCTTTGAGAGGGAGAAATATACCTATCCAGAAAAATATGAGTGAACAGGTCCCAAGTCATGGAAGGAGAATATGCTGGTCTATTGAGGAGATACGACTGCCACCACCTACGTGCCCTGCCCTCCAACTAGAAAGTAGTAAAGTTCAACCCATGGGACTCTAGTATCCTCATATTGTGCAGTCTGTCCCTGCACCGGTCAATGAAGTCCCGGGGATCCTCATATTGCTCACCTCCAAAGACAGGAGGGTGTAGTCTGGTCCATCTATCCAATAGCTTCTACAGCTCACCAGCTATAGCTGGTTTGGGATTAGGTATAGATGCTACCACTGGCTGGGCTCCACCCATGGGTAGTGAGCCCGAGGTATGATATACGACATCTGTATGCCTAGGAGCCCTGAGCGGTAGGGATCTGTGCTCCCCCTCCTGCCTGAGATATGGTTGGGTCTGCTGTAAAAAAATAGCATAAGTCACAGTGTCTATGAATCGCAACATACAGCCCATGACCTCTTGGAATCCCGGTGCGGACATGAAATCCATTGGGGCTGGCTCGGCTGCAGGCACCTCGCCATGTTACTCAATAATAGGATCCTCTACTAGATCCACTGGTGGCATAATTGGAGCAAATCTAGGATGTCCTCATCCTCTACCACGAGCTGGAGCCCTCCCTCGGTCTCTAGCAATATGGGGAGCAGCTCCTCCATGATCGGGTACATCTTCCATGCACGTTCTCACCATCTATGAGAGAATAAAAGAAAGACACTTAGCACAACATCAAATGCAATAGGAGATGAAGAATGAGTAGTTTCCTAACACCCTATTGCCTCCCGAAGATAAGTAAAGACGTCTCCGCATCGATCCACGAGACTCTATTAGGCCTGCTCATAACCTGTGAGACCTACGTGAACCTAGTTCTCTGATACCATGTTGTCATGACCCAATTACTCCTATGGTCCATATTGGCGCCCAACATTACCACTAGGCAAGCCAACCGTGAATTAAACATGAAATTCCCCTTTTTAATAAATTGCGAAGTAGTTCACATTCTATTTTTTGTTAAGAAAATACAGAGTAGAAAATTTAATAAGAAAAGCAAAGACTAATAAGGAAACAAATGCAGTAAAATGATTACTCCAAAACTAGAAAGCCTGCTAGTGAGTGTACCAAGACCTGGTGTTACAAGTGTATGAACTACTAGTAGAATATACAAAACTCTAACTACTGTCTGAAATAAAGTAGATAGAAAACAAATACAAAAGAGGGACTCTAGATGTTATAGAATGGCTTAGGAAGCAGCTCACCACTAGGCCTCGGGATATCAGGAGTGCGCGCCGGTATGACTACCATATGCACCTACCTAAGATCCTGCATGGTTAGTGCAGAAGTATAGTGTGAGTACATAAATAACATGTACCCAGTAAGTATCTAGTCTTACCTTGAAGAAGTAGTGACAAGGGGTCGACATCAATACTCACTATGGGATAACAATATAGATACAGAAACTCTATATAAGCATGGGTTATGTAAATGATATTAACAACTCAATAACAAGCAGTGAAAAAATCATTCTTTCACAAATAGTAAATTCCAAGTCAATTCCTGTCATTTAGTAATTGCAACCTCACATGCCATAAAATAAAATCAAGTATAATTAGGATCCGAGTATTATTAGGCATGATTTAGGCCGAGGTCATACGGCCTGATCCAGAATAACGTGTACACTGCCAAGGGTTGTGCGACATGAATCATAGATGTATCTATCTACTGCCGAGGCATTCGGTCCGGTCCACAAAAAGAGAGGATACTTTATGAAGATCTGGTTTAAAAGTTATTACAAGACTAATACACAAGGAAGCACAAATTCTATTAACGGTCAAGTAACCTGTCGAAACTTAAGCAAGTGAAATTCGGTCTTTTACAACTCATTTATCAAATTCCAATATAATTTAGGAACTTTAATTAACAAGTAGGGTGCAAATATTACAAGTATTTCATGATTTGGGTCCTAAACTACCCAGACATAAGCATAATTAGTAGCTACAATAGACTCTCGTCATCTCGTGCATACGTAGCTCCTACAATTAGAAGCAAATATTAATTTAAATCACCTATGGGGTAAATTCCCTCTTACAAAATTAGGTAAGAGACTTACTGTGATGACCTGATAGGTCATTAATAGTTTTAGAACATAATTCTATATTTTGAAGCCTTCAATAGCTTCTTTAAACCTTCCTCGATTTGCATGCACAGTTCGGGTATTTTTTCAGAAGGCGTTTACGTTAAAAACTAATAAAAATAAGAAATTTTTCTTAAACAGACTTCGGTCAACGTTTTGAGTAAATGAACCCGGATCCGTGTTTTAACAGCCCCGGTGGGTCCGTATCATGATTTGGGACCCTGGTATATGTTCTGAATCGAATTCGGAGGTCGCTAGCTCGAGTTATTAATTTTTGTCAAAAATTGAAAGTTTAAAGGTTTAATTATTTTTACGAATTGATCAATGTTTGATTTTATTGATACCGGGTCCGTATTTTTTCTCTGGAGCTCGGTATAGGTCCATTACTATATTTATGACAGGCCTATTAAATTTGGTGAGAAACTGAATTGGTTTGACGTGATTCAGACGTTCAGTTGTTAAAATAGAAGTTTTAAAGTTTTCTTGAAACTTTCATTTAATTTGGTGTCCGATTCGTAGTTCTAGGCATTATTTTGGTGTTTTGATCATGCGAGCGAGTTTATATGAGGTTTTTGGACTTGTGTGCATATTTGTTTTGGAGCTCCGGGGGCTCGGGTGAGTTTCAGATAGCCTACAGACCTTTTGAACTTAGAAAATTTCTAGGTTTTCTCATTCCTGCTGGTGTCTGGTGCAAGCTTCTATGCGATCGCGTATATACAATCGTGATCACAAAAGGCAAGTGGGGACCAGTGGAAAGGTACTCTATGCGAACACGAGGAACAGGACGCGAACGCGGAGCAGTAGGGGGACTACCTTACTCGAACGCATACCATTGGATGGGCTGGGCTGGGCTGGGCTGGGATTTGACCGTTGTTTTACGCGAACGCGTTGCGGGGATCGTGAACTGGAGGCTAGGTAGGGCTAAGCCTATGTGAACGTGTAGGTCAACTCGCAATCGCGTAAGCCAGTAAGGCTTTTCTCTTTGCGAACGCATCAGGTTTCACGCGAACGCGATGAATACTTGACGCCTAGTGATTAAAAACAGACCAGTTACAGGATTTTGCCCATTCTTTTAAAATTTAAAAACTAGAAAACCCTAGAGGCGATTTTCCCATGAGTGTTTCTTCCCCAATATGTTGGTAAGTGATTCTAACCTACTTTCTTTCAATTACCCATTGTATTTCATAAGTTTTCAACCTAAAATCTAGGATTTTCATAGTGGAAATTGGGGGTTTGGGTAGAATTAGGAATTTTTGTAATATTGGAATTTAGAACTCAAATTGAGGTCAAATTTTGAAACAAATTATATAGCCGGGCTCGGAGGTGAATGGGTAAATGGATTTTGATCCGAACCTCGGGTTTTGATCAAGCGAGCCTAGGGGCCAATTTTTGACTTTTTGGGGGAAAGTTTGGAAATTCTAAATCTATGCATTATAATTGATTCCTTTAGCAATATTTGATATTATTGAGTCAATTGTGACTAGATACAAGTTGTTTGGAGGCGGATTCTAGGGGAAATGACCCGGTAGAGCTTTGAATTGACTACGGAGTGAGATAAGTATTGAGTCTAACCTTGACTTGAGGGAATTAGGAACCCTTGGACTATGTGCTATGTGAATTTTATGTGTTGCGGCGCATATGCGAGGTGACGAGTGCTTATACACTGTCGAATTACTTGTTTTCCTTGATTTTTTGCTTTTCCTTAATTATCTCATTTCCTGTCTTAAATGTTATATGCCGTAAATGCCTTCCATGCCTATTTGCTACCTGTTAATCAGTGTTTACTTCTGTTATTAATGTTAGATCCTTTCCCATTTTCATGATTTGCCGCTACTTGCCTTAACTGACTTGCTTGCACCTTTGAAATTGTCATTTATCGGACTTGACTTGTTGTGTAATATTACCCATGTGAATTCCTATGTTGTACAAGGCTTCCTTTTGGTTCAGTCTGGTATTTATTGATCGTAAAGGTTCTCATGATTTGAATTATTGATTTGACTGTGCACACTAAGTATTTTGTACTGATATGGTGGGATCGGGTTGCACGACGCAACAGGTGAAATAAGGATGGATTGATATGGTGGAATAAGGGTGAATTTGTACTGACACAGTGGGATCAGGTTGCATGCCGCAACATGTGGAATAGGGGTGAATTGATACGCTGAAATAAGGGTGGATTCATATGGTGGAATAAGGGTGAATTTGTACTGTCACGCCTCATTTTTTACCACCCGAGGGGGTATATGGAAGTTTTTTCAATTTAAGTGACATTATTCAAAATGAGATTATTTATTCAAATTCAGAGTGCCACTTGGGATAGTTTATTTGGTGTCCCAAGTCACCGGTTTATTTTAAAATCCCAAATCGAGGAAATTTCGACTTTATTTTTTAAAAGTCTGCGAACCAGAAATTCTAAGTAAGGAATTCTGTTAACCCAGGAGAATGTGTTAGGCATTCCCGGATTCCGTGGTTCTAGCACGGTCGCTTAAACTATTAAAATTGGCCTATTATCCGATTTATTACATGTTTTAACCTATTGTGCATTTTAGCTTTTGAAACCGCTTTTAATTATTTTTTAGGAAAATTCAATATTATTTAAAACATGTCTTAAACCACGCTACATGAAATGCACCCGTGGTTCGCAACACGCTTTACTTAACATTGTTGAAGATTGAAATTGAGTCACATGAAATGTACACCCAGATTTTAGTAATTAAAAAAAATCACAACTACATCATGGGAACCGTACCCGTAGCTATGATGAATTATTTAAATAACGCACCCTAAGCAACTGTGAAGATTCAATTTTCAATATCAACATTTGTGAGGGCCATGGATGATTTAATTTATTTATGGCACACCTCAAACCTTTTCCTATAAGTGTTAGCTCTTGAATCTAATCTTATGAGGGCCATGAGTTATGGATTTTGTTTGCGTATGGCACACCACAATCCCAAACTAGCTGGTGTTTGATATATGAATCCTCTTAGTATTTTGTTCCGCTTTATTCAAGTCCAAGTATTTATAAAATATACAAAATAAACAGATATCCTTTGTCAAAAGTAAAATAAACAGATCCATATCCAACACAACAGAGCTTCATCTACCTCACATCATACTATGAAAATAGTCCTTTGATTAGATGAAATGACAATAAAGACAATATTAGCATAAGTCGGCCCAATTGCCAGATTATGCTCCAATAGATTGCATTATTACAGTCCTAACACTAAATATACTCCTTCATACACGCACATGGGATAAAAGGTGAAATTACACAATTTCTAAGCATACTACAAAGAAAGAAAAATTGTATTTGAACCACAAATCTTCGTCCGAACAGTTACTACACGACCGTGTAAAACGAAAGTCAGATATTTCCAAAATGTAAATTGCAAAACTAGGACTGACCTTGATGAATCCGAAACAGTAACTGCATTTCTTCTTCAATATTTTCAGCTAAAATACTCAACAAATAGAACTTGAAATAGCTGATAGAGAGCAGAAATGGAGATGAAGGAAATCTAGCCACAGATAAAGCAAAACCAGCAGCAACAGTTCTCACTTCAGCTAATTTACAGCCCACAAACAGAATATTCACAAGCCCAATAAAGCGCATTTAAACGAAAAGAATCCAGCGATGCGCGAACAAAAGCACAGCTTCGATTTAGGTCCAAAATTGACTTAATCCATCAGAAATTTTGAAACAAAGCAGTAGAGGAGGAAATTTGTGGGGGAGGGGTGGTTCGATTTTTGGTTATGAGCAGAGGTCTCTGATGAAGGTTTCTTTGATTTGGGGTTGAAAAATGATATTGAAGAAGAAAAAAATGGGAGCTGGTTCTGAGATGCGCCGTTTTTGTTGTGTAGGGGTCTAGGGAGTTTTTTGTTCTTATCCTCTAGGTCTAAAAGGGTAAGGTCTGATTATTTAGGTTATTAGGAAGGGGTTTTAATAAGGGGTTTGGGCCGGTCCGGGTCAACAGATTTGGGCCTGGGTTTGGGTAGTTGTTTGGACGGGTTTATGGCTTAAAAATGGTCCAATTGCTTAATTTAAAACCCCATTGTAATTAAATCCTTATTCCATTTTCTTTTCTTTTCTTTAATTAAAAATCCTAAAATTAAAATCCTAGATTATCTAAAAATGCGAAATTAAACTAATTATAAAAATTATAAAAGCTACTTAATCCTAAATTAAAAGAGAAAAAATCAATAAAAGGAAAAAGTGTAAAAATGAAGCATTTTTTGTGATTTTTATTTTTTTATAAAATAAGTAACTACCGATTAATCCTAAAAATGTAAAAATAAAACCTAAATGCCATGCATGATATTTTAGGTATTTTCATGATTTAAATAAAAATTAAACATATACAAAATGCAAATAATTAAGAAAATTCTACAAAAATTCCTAAAATGGCAAATAATTAATAGAAAACCTATTTTCTTGGGATTTTATAGGAGTATTTTGTATAGGGCAAAAATTAGGTGCTCACAGCTGCCTTCTTTACTTGGAAACATGAAGAGTTTTCGGGCAAATATAAAATGAGCAACTACAAGCAATTTTTGCCCGTTTAAAACTCCATTTGGAAGCATTTTGAAAACGTTTGACCGAACCTTGCTTCGGAGGTTGCCTACATATCCTTGGCTATAAAGGAATCAGGTCGGTGTAGTTCTGAAAGTTTTGGTAGCTGGAACTACCGAATAGCTGTGATTTTACTGCTGTTGCTGCTGTTCTACTTGCTGAGCTCCTTATTACACCAAAGTGAAAGATGAAAAGCTAAACTAGCTAAGCCTATCAACTACGAGTTACAAGATTCCTATCTATAAATCTTCTAAAGCTTGATCTTGAGTCTTGGCTGCTTCTTCTTGCAGACTCTGATCTGAATCTTGATGCTCGTTAGCTGCAACCACTGGTTCATCCTTCTTCAGCTTTTTGGATCAAGGCGGGACTTGCAAAACTTGTGACTTCAATCATATCTTGGGCATTCCACATCTTTTCTCTGCTTCTATACTTAGAGTTCAACTTTTTTCTTGTTATTCTTTTCTTTTATTTGGGTTAAGACTTCTTCTTTTGGTCATCTCAAACCTTGTGCCCCACGGTGAAAACCTTGTTTAGGCACCAAAGCAAACAAACGAATGAAATTTTCTACCCCATTTTTCACTAGGAAAATTTCGTGAGTTATTGTACCAAAATCTAAACTATTTCTTTATTGAAAGTAAATAAAATTGGGATTGTGTATCCCTGAGAAAAAGAGATTAGAAAGTGGAGACCCTATATCTAAAATGCAATCAAATGGGGATTGGAGGTCCCAAGTTGGGAAGATTACCAGGTTATGCTGGAGAAATGATCGGGTTATGCTGGAAAAGAAAAAAGGTCCTCGGGTTATGCCGGAAAAGAAAAAAGGTCCTCGGGTTATGCCGGGGAAGGTCATCGGGTTATGCCAGAAAAGAAAAAGGTCCTCGGGTTATGCTGGTGAGATCCACGGGTTATGCCGGGAAAGTCATTGGGTTATGCCAGAAAAGAAAAAGGTCATCGGGTTATGCCGGAAAAGAAAAAGGTCCTCGGGTTATGCCGGAAAAGAAAAAGGTCCTCGAGTTATGCCGGGGAGGTCCATGAGTTATGCCGGGAAAGGTCATTAGGTTATGCCAAAAAAGGTTATCGGGTTATGCCGAAAAAGAAAAAGGCCCTCGGGTTATGCCGGGAAAGTCATCGGGTTATGCCGGAAAAGAAAAAGGTCCTCGGGTTACGCCGGGGAGGTCCAAGGGTTATGCCGGGAAGTGGAGACCCTATATCTAAATTGAAATCAAATGGGGATTGGAGGTCCCAAGTTGGGAAGATTACCAGGTTATGTTGAAGAAATGATCGGGTTATGCCAGAAAAGAAAAAAGGTCCTCGGGTTATGCCGAGGGAAGTCATTGGTTATGCCGGAAAAGAAAAAAGGTCCTAGGGTTATGCCGGGGAAGGTCATCGGGTTATCCCAGAAAAGAAAAAGGTCCTCGGGTTATGCTGGTGAGATCCACGGGTTATGCCAAGAAAGTCATTGGGTTATGCCAGAAAAGAAAAAGGTCATCGGGTTATGCCGGGAAAGTCATCGGGTTATGCCGGAAAAGAAAAAGGTCCTCGGGTTATGCAGGGGAGGTCCACAGGTTATGCCGGGAAAGGTCATCGGGTTATGCCGGAAAAGAAAAAGGTCCTCGAGTTATGCCGGGGAGGTCCATGGGTGGGTAATGCCGGGAAAGGTCATTGGGTTATGCCAAAAAAGGTCATCGGGTTATGCCAAAAAAGAAAAAGGTCCTCGGGTTATGCCGTGGAGGTCCACGGGTTATGCCGGGAAAGTCATCGGGTTATGCCGGAAAAGAAAAAGGTCCTCGGGTTACGCTGGGGAGGTCCACGGGTTATGCCGGGAAAGGTCATCGGGTTATGCTGGTAAAAGAAAAGGTCCTCGGGTTACGCTAGGGAGGTCCACGGGTTATGCCGGAAAAGAAAAAGGTCCTCGGGTTATGCCGGGGAGGTCTACGGGTTATGCCGGGAAAGGTCATCGGGTTATGCCGGAAAAGGTCATCGGGTTATGCCGGAAAAGAAAAGGATCCTCGGGTTATGCCGGGGAGGTCCATGGATTATGCCGGGAAAGGTCATCGGGTTATGCCAGAAAAAGAAAAAGGCCCTCGGGTTATGCCGAGGAGGTCCACGGGATATGTCGGTTAAAGTTATCGGGTTATGCTGGAAAAGGTCATCGGGTTATGCCGTAGAGGTCCACCCGTTATGCCGGGAAAGGTCATCGGGTTATGCCGGAAAAAGAAAAAGGTCTTCGGGTTATGCCAGGGAGGTCAACGGGTTATGCCGGAAAAGGTCATCGGGTTATGCTAGGGATCAACTAGGGAGTGGGACCCTCTGTTGGAAAGATTGTAAGGTTATGCTGGCATCGATTAGGGAATGGGACCCTATGTTGGCAAAACGTAGCTAGAGATTGGAGGCACTAGGCTACCATGATTTTGAATTTTTTTTTTCTTCTTTTTCATCTTGTTTAGGGGAATGAATGAAGAGTTTAAAAAGACTTCCCTTTTCGGGTGAAGTTTTGCTGCAAGACCGTTTTGGTTTTTGTGTGCCTTGCTTTTATTGCACCTGCTTCTTACAAGGTTGTTGACTGCACCTGTTTTCCTATTTTCCAATCAAAGAACAATTTGTCAGATTGAAATGGTGGTTGATTTTGTGGCCTTGATTATTTCAACCACTTGATCTCGGCCCCTTTCATCTGCAACTGGTTGTTTCTTGAATACCGATTGCATTTCTGACCCTGGAGAAAATTCTGGCTTTTCCAAACTTCGCCATGATGGTAGGTCGGTGGAATTCAACCTTATCGACTTTATTTTGCCTTCGTAGGCTTTTCCCTTCTGACTTCTTTTCCTTTTCTTTTCTTTTTTTTTCCTTTTTTAACTTCAGAGCATTGGGGAACTTTTGGCTCCTTAAACTTTCCTGCAACGACTATTCTCGTGGGATTTAACCTTTTCCAACTTTGTTTCGCTTTCATAGGCCTTTCATTTTTGGATTCTTTCTTCCAACTTCAATTTCAGAGCATTTGGGGTATCTTGGCTTTTCAAACCTTTTCCAAGACGGTTAGCCACGTGGGACTCAACCTTTTTTAACTTTATTTTGCTTTTGTGGGCATTTGACTTTGATTTCCTTTCTTTTCAGGAGTTTTTCAATTTCAAAACATCAGCCGCCATGGCCGGTCGAGGTTGACTTGGTGCCCCCGACGAGGCTGGGTGCCCTTTTGCATATTAGCTTGTATCAAATGAGAACCATGTAAATCAGTCTTACCATCCTTTATTTGTCTTAGTTTTGGAACAGAGTTAGACCGAAAGGGATTCAAAGAAAACAAACAATGGAATGGAGAATGAGTTTAAAACAAGAAGTATCCCTTTCGGGGAAAGGAAAGAAGGACTTATCTGGAGTACATTCGAACTTCAATAAACATGACATGCCTTTTGGACTGGATCCCCGATCTGCGTAAACCGTCCGACTCTCAGAAATTCATCACAACTTTTGCCTCAAAATCGAGAAACCTTGCTAGGACCCTATCGATGCCTATGGCTGTGAGGATCCTCTTTTTTGATCAATGGTGCCCTTTGCGGGTTTTCACAAGCTGACCTCTCTTATTTCTCTTCTCACCATCGCCTTGTAGTACTCTTGCGAGTTTTCACTAACAAGACTCTCTCATTTTAGTTTCTCTATTTACTATCGCCTCACGATGCCCGTGTGAGTTTTCACCAATAAGACTCTCATTTTTTTTCACTTTGATTGCATTAGATCCAAGTAGCTGTATTCTCCGATCCTTGAACATTCTCGCCGATTGATCGGAAGGTCTTGAAAAGATTTGGGTAAAAATGATTTGGACTGAATTACAACTTTGAAACCATTCAGGCGGGATGATCGCCGAACCATTATAACATCTGCCCCAGTTTCAGTTTTGGGGAATTTGAATTTTTATTTTGGTGTGACTGAACCCCAGAGAGAGGCTGCCTACGTATTCTTTCGGAATCAAGTCGAACGTAGTTCAGGAAACTTTGTTTTTGATTTTCTTTTGTTTTTCTTCTGTTTTGGTTTCTTTTCTCTTTCTTTTTCCTTTCCCTTTTCCTCTCTCTTCTTTCATTTTTTTTCATTTCATTTTCTTTGTCTTTTCTTCCTTTTTTTGTATATATTTTTTTTCTTTTCTTCTTTTTTTTCTTTTTCTTTTTTCATTTCATTTGTCAATAACACTTTCAGGTTTCAAAGGGGGTAATCAAAGAATGGGAGCCGACTCAAACGGTTTGCAAAGGGTTGGTAGTGTTTGGGTAGCGAGAATGAAAGCCTTCGTCATCTCAACAGGAGAATATTAGAACTATATGGAGGATCCAACATAGTACCTTTTGACTGCATTTGCATTGACAATTATTTTAGGGACATTTCCTTCGATGTGTCCCAAGTACAATGCACTCTTTTGGCAGTACTCTTGTTGCAATGTATGAACCTTTCCAATCCGGGAACCAATTTTCTTTCAGATGCTCCGAATCTTTGTTTTATTTCCTTAAAACTATCTTCATTGCGATCTAATTCTTGATTCATTATTTTGGGGTCTGACGGCTTTCAGGATCTGGGCATGAAGTCCGCAAGCATGTGATGTTATTGAAATCTGCATTTAACCGAACTGAAAAGAGAATAAGAAAAGTGACAAGATTAAGAAAAGAGAATTCCTAGACAATGAAATATTAATTTCATTTGATTTTTGATTTTTTTTTTCAATTTTTGAAGATAGAAGGGTTTACATCGGAAAGTAAGACAATAAAGTAAAACATCCGGATCACACCCTGAGATAATCCGGATGTAGAAAGGATAGCAAAACTGACTACTAAAACTCCCTCCCGATGGGGAACTTTCATGCTTGGCGACCATTTTTTGGCTTTTCTTCTATCTCTAAAATGGCTGCAATGGCCTTCAATGTCGGATCAAATTCCTCAGCTTCACAAATCATTTCGAATATTGGCCCGATGTTGTGGGCAGGAAACAGATTGTTCATCACATCAGGAGCTTCTTCATCCCGAAAAACGATTCCTTCAACTTCAATCAAATCTTCAACTACCCTTTTGAGGGTCCAACAATCCTCTGTACTATGTCCCACTGCTCTAGAGAGGTATTCACATATAGCATTAGCTCGGTGCGAGTGGGACTCGAGGTTCGGCCGGTTCGGGGCCACTGGCTGCAATAGATCTAGCCTGATTAGCTTTTGGAACAAGCTTGAGTACGATTCACCAATAGGGGTGAACTGATTCTTTCTGAAATACTCTCTTGGACGAGGATTGTATTGGGGATCATTCCGTTCAGGATTATATGGAGCTTGGTGAGGATGGGTATTTCTGGGAAGTGGAGCTCGGTTTTGTGGATAATGTTGTGGCCGCGGGTAGGGTTGCGCATTCATTACCGCATAGGGAGGTGATGCCACGGCATAAACAACATCTTGAAGGGGATAATAGTATGGTGGGACCATAGGAGGCACATATGATTGGTTGAATAACCTGCGGGCCTCCCTAAAGCTTGAAACTATCATGGTTCCCTCTTCAACCCCATTTTTATTCATCAAACCCTCCGAACCATTCTGAACATCTAGTGATGTAGCTTTAAAACAGCATGACTTAAGATTCGGCCCGTTTTTAGACCGTTTTCAACCATTTCCACAATTTTGATAGCCTAAGCGAACAACTTACCCACATCAGACATCATGTTCTGGAAGTAGTCCGCCTCTTGGGCCTGTAGAAAGACCGCGACCATTTCAATTTCATCCATAGGAGGTTTTACCCTGGAAACTTGCTCATGCCATTTGACAGCATTTTCGCAGAAACTTTCCGCGGTTTTCTTTTTCAAATTGGACAAAGTGTTTCTGTCGGGAGAGATGTCCACATTATATTGGAACTGCCAGATAAAATCTCGGGCCATATCTTCCCACACGTGCCAATGGGTAATTTCTTGATTCGTATACCACTCAAAAGCGAATCCGATGAGGCTTTCCTCAAAATAGGCCATTAGAAGCTCCTCTTTTCCACTAGCACCCCTCAACTGGTTACAATATCGTTTCAGATGAGCGACCGAGTCTCCACGCCCGTCGTGCTTTTCAAATTTTGGCATCTTGAAGCCAACTGGCAAGTGGACATGGGGAAACATACAGAGGTCAGAGTATGAGACACTCTTTTGGACACTCAGACCTTGCATTATTTTTAGGCTTTGTTCCAGGCTTTTTATCTTCCGAGCCATTTCCTCTTGCTCAGGATTTTTAACGACGTTTTCTTGCTCTACTGAGAGATCACATTGTGGAGGTTGAGTGAATGAATATGGGGTCACATATGTTATTTCTGCTTGAAGCTGTGGACCCTGAAAGATGAACAATGGAGGCGGTGCCCTTGAACCCGGTGCCTGGGGGCGAACCACAGAAGGCATGCAAGGAACATTGGACAGCATTGGAGGGTACCCGCATGGGATGAGCGGGTTGGGCACAGGGGCGTTGGTAACCTCACTTGACCTAGGGATCAACTCAGTGAACCCAGGGATTGCACTTGGCGGTTCCCTACCATTAGACCAGGCGTCCCACATTTTCAATATGCGGAGACGCTACATCTTATTCTCTTTAGCAACTGTTGATTCTAGTTGTGGAATAGCTGGTGCTGGGCTATCCTCAGGATCAATAATTTGTAGATTGCTTGCGGAGGCCATCTGTGCCTTTGGATCTTGTGAAGGAGGGGAAGCTAGACTACCAACAAATCCAACCACCAAAGTCTGGCTAGTTTGCACACCCAACAACCTTGTTAGTTTTGAGACGCTTAACATATAGGAAATCGCATGTTTGGATGCAATGCACCTAAACAGTTAAACGTTTCTACCATGTGTTTGAACGGTTGCATGTTTCATCCCGGCCTTAGTTAACCCTTTCAGTATGTACCCCTTTTCCTTTTTTTTGCCTCTCTTAATCACTTTTGATTCTTTTTTCCATCTTGTTTTTGCCGCTCTTTTATTTTTGGCACTTTCTTTTTCTCTTTATTTCTTGTTGCTCTTTTTTTTCTTTTTTTCTTTTTTCTTTCACTATTTTATTTCTTTTTCACTCAATTTTTTTCCAGTTTATTATATCACTTAACTAATTTTATGGCTATGATCGAATCTGATGAGGATTGCCTACGTATCATGACCCCGCATGAATCAGATCTTGCGTAATTTGGGAAGATTGAGAATGGAGTAAGTAAACTAACTCTTTTTTTTTTACTTTTTATAAAACTCAGACCATGAAAGCTTTAAGTCAAAAGAAAAACATTTTTGATTTTTGATTCTTTTTTTTCTTTTTCTTTTTGTTTTTTATTTTGGAATTTTCGAAAGAAATGCTTTAAAAGAAGAAAGAAAATATTTTTTTTCGATTTTTGATTTTGATTTTTCTTTTATTTTTTGAAAGAAAGACTTCTAAAAAATTCTTTTTCTTTTGATTGAAACTTTGGGAATTTCGGTAAAAAGAAAATATTTTTTGTTAGAATTTTATTTGTTTTCTCTTTTTCTAAAGAAGAAAGAAAATATTTTTTTTGGATTTTGGATGTTGCCTCTTAATTTTCAAAAGAGGGACTTTTAAGAAAAATGTTTTGAATTTTTGAGCTTTTTATTTATTTACAAAAGTACTTCCAAAGAAAAGAAAAAATATTTTTGGACTTCAATTTTTCAAATTGTTTTGTTGACATTTACGAAAGAAATACTTTTAAAGAAAGAAAAGAATATTTCCCCATTTTTTGTTTTTTTTTTAATTTTTGGAAAAATACTTCACCATAAAGGAAACCCGTATTTCGAAATTTTATTCTTTTTGATTTTTATTTTTATATATTTTTCCATATGAAAGACTTCAGAAAGAAGGAACTATTTTTGAGTTTAAAAACTTCTTTTTTTTGAATTTTCTAAGGAAAGATTTCTAAAGAATGAACTAAAAGAAAATGTTTTTTGGATTTTTTTTTAAAAATTGGGGCCGGAACCTATGAGGTTTGCCCACGTATCTTACATCCGGTGAGAATCAGACCAGCATTGTTCGGTCAGTTTTGACATAATAAAAACAATACCAACAAAATTTTCTTGAAGAAAAAATTCCTTTTCTTTTTTTTTTTTTCAAAAAAAAAAATTGGCAGAGTTTCGGTACTTTTTGGATACCGGGCTTTTCAAAGACATGTAATTATCTCTCTGAGCCCTCAAATTGATTTTTCTTTTTCCAACTTTTCTGTATTATTCCAAAGCCGATCAACATGCAATCCGAAGCAAATAAATGCACAAGTAGCAAGTAGAATGCATCAGGATGGTCTTTTTATTTCGGGTACACCTGTCCTAGACAGACCCAACCCCTATGTTGAGTCTCCAAAGTCAGATGCACGTGATGCAAACAAACGTTCCTACTAGGGATCTGGCATGAAGTTATCTTATTCTAGGTTTAAAAAAAATGGGTGTATTGTTCTAGACCTGGCTACCCGAGCGGACAGCTCGAGCCGAGGGGGAGGGGGCAGCGACAGCGTACCGGGTATACAGAAGCTTCACCGGCTTTGAAACTTGTCCGAACCTCGTTCTAAAATTGGGATATGACTCTAACAGAAAAGAAGTTACACGAAGTGTACACTTCCTAGATGATTTAGAAGACTCAAAGAGAAGAAGGGTTTCGTAACAATTTATATGCAGTCCAAACAATATCAAAGCGGTAAAAAGTGGTAATTAGCACATTAGGCTTAACATGTAAAAATCAGATAAAAACAAGCCAACTATAACAGTTATTCTAAGCTCAAATTCTTAAACCCTGAACCAAAGTTCTGGGTTTTGATCCCCAGCAGAGTCGCTAGAGCTGTCACACCTCCTTTTTTACCACCCGAGAGGGTATATGGGAGTTTTTTCAATTTAAGTGACATTATTTGAAATGGGATTATTTATTCAAATTCAGAGTCGCTACTTGGGATAGTTTATTTGGTGTCCCAAGTCACTGATTTATTTTAAAATCCCAAATTGAGGAAATTTTGACTTTATTTTTTAAAAGTTTGCGAACCAGAAATTCTAAGTA
Organism: Nicotiana sylvestris; assembly: GCF_000393655.2. Lineage (NCBI taxonomy): Eukaryota > Viridiplantae > Streptophyta > Magnoliopsida > Solanales > Solanaceae > Nicotiana > Nicotiana sylvestris. The sequence goes on along the minus strand of NC_091057.1, from coordinate 85,323,506 downwards.
AGGAATTCTGTTAACCCGGGAGAAGGTGTTAGGCATTCCCGGGTTCCGTGGTTCTAGCACGGTCGCTTAAACTATTAAAATTGGCCTATTATCCGATTTATTACATGTTTTAACCTATTGTGCATTTTAGCTTTTGAAACCGCTTTTAATTATTTTTTAGGAAAATTCAATATTATTTAAAATATGTCTTAAACCACGCTATATGAAATGCACCCGTGGTTCGTAACACGCTTTACTTAACATTGTTAAAGATTGAAATTGGGTCACATGAAATGTACACCCGAATTTTAGTAATTAAAAAAAAATCACAACTACGTCACGGGAACCGTACCCGTAGCTATGATGAATTATTTAAATAATGCGCCCAAAGCAACTGCGAAGATTCAATTTTCAATAGAAACATTTGTGAGGGACATGGATGATTTAATTTATTTATGGCACACCTCAAACCTTTTCCTATAAGTGTTAGTTCTTAAATTTAATCTTATGAGGGCCATGAGTTATGGATTTTGTTTGCGTATGGCATACCTCAATCCCAAACTAGCTGGTGTTTGATATATGAATCCTCTTAGTATTTTGTTCCACTTTGTTCAAGTCCAAGTATTTATAACATATACAAAATAAACAGATATCCTTTGTCAAAAGTAAAATAAACAGATCCATATCCAACACAACAGAGCTTCATCTACCTCACATCATACTATGAAAATTGTCCTTTTATTAAATGAAATGACAATAAAGACAGTTTTAGCATAAGTCGGCCCAATTGCCAAATTATGTGATCAAAAAATAGAGCTCTCCAATAGATTGCATTATTACAGTCCTAACACTAAATATACTCCTTCATACACGCACATGGGATAAAAGGTGAAATTACACAATTTCTAAGCATACTACAAAGAAAGAAAAATTGTATTTGAACCACAAATCATCATCCGAACAGTTACTACACGACCGTGTAAAACGAAAGTCAGATATTTCCAAAACATAAATTCCAAAACTAGGACTGACCTTGATGAATCCGAAACAGTAATTGCATTTCTTCTTTAATGTTTCCAGCTAAAATACTCAACAAATAGAACATGAAATAGCTGATAGAGAGCAGAAATGGAGATGAAGGAAATCCAACCACGGATAAAGCAAAACCAGCAGCAACAGTTCTCACTTCAGCTAATTTGCAGCCAACAAACAGAATATTCACAAGCCCAATGAAGCGCGCGGAAACTAGAAGAGTCCAACGATGCGGAACAAAAGCACAACTTCGATTTAGGTCCAAAATTGACTCAATCCATCAGAAATTTTGAAACAAAGCAGTAGAGGAGGAAAGTTTTGGGGGGAGGGGGCCGATTTTTGGTTATGAGCAGAGGTCTCTGATGAAGCTTTCTTTGTTTTGGGTTGAAAAATGATAGTATTGAAGAAGAAAAAAATGGGAGCTAGTTCTGAGATGCGCTGTTTTTGTTGTGTAGGGGTCTAGGGAGTTTTTCGTTCTTGTCCTCTAGGTCTAAAAGGGTAAAGTCTGACTATTTTGGTTATTAGGAAGGGGTTTTAAGGAGGGGTTTGGGCCGGTCTGGGTCCACAAATTTGGGTCTGGGTTTGGGTAGTTATTTGGATGGGTTTAGGACATAAAAATGGTCCAATTGCTTAATTTAAAACCCCATTGCAGTTAAATCCATATTCCCTTTTCTTTTCTTTTCTTTAATTAAAAATCCTAAAATTAAAATCCTAGATAATCTAAAAATGTGAAATTAAACTAATTATAAAAATTATAAGAGCTACTTAATCATAAATTAAAAGAGAAAAAATCAATAAAAGAAAAAGTATAAAAATGAAGCATTTTTTGTGATTTTCAATTTTTTATAAAACAAGTAACTATCGATTAATCCTAAAAATGTAAAAATAAAGCCTAAATGCCATGCGTGATATTTTTGGTAATTTAATGATTTAAATAAAAATTAAACATACACAAAAATGCAAATAATTAAGAAAATTCTACAAAAATTCCTAAAATGGCAAATAATTAACAGAAAACCTATTTTCTTGGGATTTTATAGGAGTATTTCGTATAGGGCAAAAATTAGGTGCTCACATGTACTGATACGGTGGAATCGGGTTACATGCCGCAATAGGTAGAATAAGGGTGAATTGATACGGTGAAATAAGGGTGAATTATGATACTGATATTAATATATAGTGGGACCGGGTTGCCCGCTGCAACACACACACAAATATATATATATATATATATATATTGGTTTGATTTTGTTACGGTAAAATAAGGGAGGATTTTGTGTTGTAGGGTGGGATCGGGTTGCGCGCCGCAACAACCTATGTGTTCCATTTCCTTGAGCTGTGTTAGTTTATATATATTGTGTTGATTTTGTTACGGTGAAATAAGGGAGGATTTTGTGTTGTACGGTGGGATCAGGTTGCGTGCCGCAACAACCTATGTGTTCCATTTCCTTGAGCTGTGTTAATTTTTCAGTATTTTCATTTGAAATTATAAGGATCGGTAATTCTGAATGACACTGGCTTAATTCTTGAGGTTGTAGCTATTATTTTCAGTTGACTATCTTATTTCGTTCCGTATTTCCTTTTCTGCTTTTATTATATACTGCAAATAGGTTGTACTGTTAGTGACCTGCCTTAGCCTCGTCACTACTTCGTCGATGTTAGGCTCTGCAATTACAGAGTACATGGGGGCGGTTGTACTCATACTACAATCTGCACTTCTTGTGTAGATTTTAGAGTTGGTCCCAGTGGCAGCTATTAGCGTGCTTGGATTGATCAGCTTTGCGGAGACTTGAGGCACAGCTGCTCAGCGCCCGCAGCTCCTAGAGTCCCCCCTCCCTTTTATTTAGCTGTGTATTTTCCTTCAGGCAACTTCATATTTATTTCAGACCCTTGTATGTACTATTCTAGTAGCTCGTGTACTTATGACACTGGGTCCAGGGATTTTTGTTACATCCCGTATTTTTCTATATTGGATTTGTATAAGATAGTTGATTTAAGTTCATGGACAAGACTATTTTTGAGATTATAAGTATTTGTGATATTCCAAGCAAGTGATAAGTAAGTGTTATGAAGTTTAGAAGGTAAACGAATTGAAGGAATTGAATATCGCCTAAGTTTGACATTTTGAGGTGAAATAAGGTCCAAGCTATAATACCCTGTAGTTGTCACGCCCCGAGCCCAGGGGCGAGACCAGCACCTAGTGCCTCATCTATCCTTGTGTACCACTTGCGACTAAGAGACTCTGAACATATAATGTCATACTTTGGCTATGGGCCACATTACAAGTTAATGTGCGATACAAAATATAAAACTAAATGGAGACTAACGCTGACTAATGTCAACATAAAGCTTGGCCGACAATGCCGTCATAATTACTACAACTGACAAGCCCACAAAATATACGTATAGGGCCTACAAGCCCAACATACTGCACTAACCGACAGGATATGTCTACAAGCCTCTAATGATAGATGTACTGTGATTGGAACAGGGCCCGACCAACCCATAACCTATCTACATATATACACAAGATATAGACCACACTGCTATACCCGGCAACTCCGATAGAATGGAGCTTATCGATAAAGCTGAACTCGGGCAACACCTACTGAGGAGGTCTACCCGTCTGTCTATCTGAACCTGTACGCATGAAATGCAACGCCCCCAGAAAGGGACGTCAGTACGAAAATAATGTACCGAGTATGTAAGGCAATATACTGAAAGCTGAAATAGAACTGATGATATAATAACTGAAAGCAACTGGGGATCAAAGATAATTTGAGGATATGCTCATAAGCTGATACTGACTCAACTCACTCAATATAGTGAGTAAAATAGATGTCCGGTCCTATAAGGCTCGGTATACATATATATATCTGCTATGTTGTAGTAGGCTCTCTCATAAGCGCTCGACCATACCAGGCTCTCTATCTCGACCAACTGGGCTCGCTCATAGGCACTCGGCCACAGCAGGCTCGGTATATAACTTACCATCTGATCAGAGGTTGCCCAATAGAGGTCTGCTCATCGATTATAGCTCGATGGTAATGAAAATACTTTTAATACTGTATACATGTAAACTCTCTGCTCTTTTGACTAGAAGAAGGAAATACTCAACTGTAAATATGCAATCTCGATAAGAAGAATATAATAACTTACAAAACTAGAAAAATATATGTAATTTGCAAGACTAGCAAAATATAGGTAAATTTCGAGATACGAATTTTTCTTTATGCTTCGTTATTAAACTGTGTAATTACGATATCATGCTAGAATGAAGGAAAAGCTTAGCCTTAACATACATATTTCTGCGAAATATAAACGAAATTACACTTGAATTCCTTGAACTTGCTTTCTGCTTCTAAAGTTTGTGAACTAACGAATGAATTTTTAAGCCAAAACTTGATTCCAACATTTTTTTGAAGTTCTGTTTCTAACTTGAACGGATTTTTGGTTTTGGAATAAAGGCTTCTAACATTTGAAATCTTGCTTTTGAACTTACATTTTCTTGGCTTCAAGCCAAAGTAACAAAATGAAACTAAAGGCACGAAAAATGAAGCTTAGTGGCAGATTGTATATGTTTTACTAGTTTTTCAAAGACATATATTTAAGTCATTGCTAAGTGACTCATATGTAGCCACCTAGAATAATGTCTACTTAGTCATTGTCTAGGCCTTGTGGCTTTTTGCCACTTGGGGGGGGGGGTTAATTATTATTTATCCATTTATTAGTTAATCGGATAATGTTATGTTACCCGATAATTAATCAATTACCTACATAATTTAAAAATTACCACAAACATCTTAAGTGCATGGACAACTGCAGCTAACTCGAGGTCGTAGGTCGGATAATTCCACTCATGCTTCTTTAACTGCCTTGAAGCATATGCAATTACTTTCCCATATTGCATCAAGACACATCCTAACCCGACACCTAAGGTATCACAATACATGGCATAACCATCTGGACCTTCTGGAATTGTTAGAACTGGCGCTGAGGTCAACATGTTCTTAAGCTCTTGGAAATTCTGCTCATAGGCCTCTATCCACTGAAACTTAGTCGCTTTCTGCGTCAGCTTTGTTAATAGTGCTGAAAGAGAAGAAAAACCCTCTACGAACCTCCGGTAATATCCTGCTAAGCCTAGAAAGCTATGAATCTCTATCGGAGTGGTAGGTCTAGGCCAAGATCTCACAGCCTCAATCTTCTGAGTGTCTACCATTATACCTCTGTCGGATACAATATGCCCCGAGAATGCTACGGACTTTAACCAGAACTCACACTTAGAAAACTTAGCATACAATTTATTATTGTGGAGGGTTTGGAGTACTGCTCGTAGGTGATCCACATGCTCATCCTCTGAACGTAAAAAAGCCAGAATATCATCAATAAAGACTATCACGAACAAATCCAAATATGGTCGGAATAGGCTATTCATTAAGTCCATAAATATGGCAGGTGCATTCGTCAACCCGGAGGACATAACAAGGAACTCAAAGTAGCCATATCGGGTCCTAAAGGCGGTCTTGGGAATATCTTTCGCCTGAGCTCTGACCTGGTGATACCCCGACCTCAAATCTATCTTTGAAAAGCGTCTATCTCCCTGCAACTGATCAAATAAGTCATCTATCCTTGGAATGGGGTACTTATTCTTAATAGTTACCTTGTTCAGTTGCCTATAGTCGATACACATCCTTAGCGAGCCGTCTTTTTTTCGCACAAAAAATACCGGTGCACCCCAAGGTGAGGGACTGGGTCTGATGAAACCTTTCTCCAGTAAATCTTTTATCTACTCCTTCAACTCCTTTAATTCGGCAGGTGCCATTCTATACGGAGGGATGTATATTGGTTTCATTCCCAGAAGCAAATCGATGCGAAAATCAATCTCTCGCTCTAGAGGAATACCTGGAAGTTCATTTGGAAATACATCCGCGTACTCCTTTACTACTAGAATAGGCTGAAGTGTAGGTATCTCAGCATCTGTATCTTTAACTTGCACAATATGATAAATGCACCCTTTTGCGATCATTTTCCTCACCGTTAGATAGGAAATAAACCTACCTCTGGGTGTCGCTGTATTACCTACCCATTCAAGGACTGGCTCACCCAGAAAATGAAATCTGGCTGTTTTTGCTCAACAATCAACTGTGGCATAACAAGCTGCCAACCAGTCCATGCCCATGATAGCATCGAAATCCAACATCTCTAGTTCAACTAGGTCGGCTGAGGTCTGACGACCACAAACTGATACCGTACAACCTCGGTAAACTTGTCTAGCGATAATCGATTCTCCGACCGGTGTAGATACCACAAAAGGATCACTTAGTATTTCAGGCACTATACCAAATTTCCGCGCAACAAATGAGGTAATACATGATAAATTAGATCCTGGGTCTATCAAGGCATAAACATCGTGAGAACAAATGGTCAACATACATGTCACAATATTTGGTGAAGACTCTTGGTCTTGTCGACCTGCTAGCGCATAGATAAGATTCTGGTTACCACCTGAACTGGATCCTCTACCTCTGCCTCGACCTCTACCAGCCGAAGACTAAGACTCGTGCCCTGAAGGATGCACGGACATAGCCGATCCTATTGATGAATTCGCTGGTTGCGCCATACCCTCAGAATCTCTATTTGGGCAATCTCACATCATATGCCCTGGATGTCTACATGTATAACAAGCATCAGAATCGGCTCGACATTGGCCAAATTGTCCTCGATCACAGATGGCACATCGTGGCAGAAATGACCTTGTCTGTCTCGAACCTCATTGTCGCTGCATACTTGACGCCTATAAGCTCTCACTTGGTCCTGACTGAGTATAACGGTCTTACCTATAATCCTGCAGCTGAGGTGGCGGAGGTCTAGGTGGCTGATCGAAGTACTGGGGCGTGTAACTACTCTAAGACTGCTCATAAGACCTGGCAAATCTCATCCTCTTATGCTGCCCTAACTCAGTCCTCTCCGTACTCTGCTGTCGACGCCTACCCCTCTCTATATTCTGGGAAAATTCCTGAATCTGCAAGATATCCATACTATCCTGTAATGCAGCGGTGGAACACGCCTCGGTCAACACTGGGGCCAACCCTGCTATAAACCTGTGGATTCTATCCCACATAGTAGCAACTATATATGGTGCATATCTGGCAATGAGTCAAAATGGAGACTATATTCTCAAACACTCATATTGCCCTGCTTGAGGGCTAGAAACTGATCGAGTCGGGCCTGTCGGATCTCTCATGGTAAGTACTGGTCAAGGAAGGCATCTGAAAAATTCTCTCAAATAGCAGGAGGTACATCACGTCCCCTAGACCTTTCCCATTCCTCATACCAAAGGATGGCTATATCTCGGAGTCGAAAAGCTGCTAACTCAACTGCCTCTTTCTCTATGGCATGTATAACTCGAAAGATCCTATGAAGCTGATCTATGAAATCCTGCGGGTCCTCCCTCAGATCTCTCCCCGTGAACTCTGGAGGATTCAAAGCAATAAACTCTCGGACCCTTGAAATCCTAGATCCCTCAGAAGGTCCTGCACTAGCAAATGCCCTAGCCTATTGCTGGGTAGCTACCAACTGTGCTAACAAATGTACCGCACTCCTCAAGTCCCGATCTGATGGAAGCGGAGAGGGAACTGTATGTGCAGTCTCCCTAGGAATCTTCTCAGGTAGTGGAGGAGCCGGTAATCGCGGGGTAGGGGTCTCTTCCTGCGACTCCGATTGGGCCCCATCTGCTGGGGGTACCCTGCTAGTCTCCTCACCTACTGCTTTTTCTCTCCTCTGGCTAGTCGTAGTCTTCCTAGTTACCATCATTTGTGCATGAAAACGTCAACATGTAAGTTTAACTCAAATTTCCTATAACTCAATGCTATTACAACACGATTTAGATTGGAAAGAAGGGTAACCAATTCCTAAATGCCCTACAGTCCCCTGCTTATATAATGTGGTGCACCACACATCTATAAACAAGACCCTACTAGACACGGCTTGTAGACTCCCTAGGACAGAAATGCTCTGAAACCACTTTTGTCACGCCCCGTGCCCGGGGGAGAGACCAGCACCTAGTACCTCATCTATCCTTGCGTACCACTTGCGACTAAGAGACTCTGAACATGTAATGTCATACTTTGGATATGGGCCACATTACAAGTTAATGTGCGATACAAAATATAAAACTAAATGGAGACTAACGCTAACTAATGTCAACATAAAGCTGGACCGACAAGGCCGTCATAATTACTACAATTGACAAGCCCACAAAATATACGTACAAGTCCTACAAGCCCAACATACTACACTAACCGATAGGATATGTCTACAAGCCTTTAATGATAGATATACTGTGATCGGAACAGGGCCCGACCTACCCATAACCTATGTACATATATACACAAGATATACACCACACTGCTAGACCCGACAACTCCGACAGAAGGGGAGCTTACCGATAAAGCTGAACTCGGGCAACACCTACTGAGGAGGTATACCCATCTGTCTGTCTGAATCTACACGCATGAAATGCAGTGCCCCCAAAAAGGGACATCAGTACGAAATAATGTACCGAGTATGTAAGGCAATATACTGAAAGCTGAAACAGAACTGATGATAAAATAATTGAAAGCAACTGGGGATCAAATATAATCTGAGTATATGCTCATCAGTTGATACTAACTCAACTCACTCAATATAGTGAGTAAAATAGCTGTTCGGCCCTATAAGACTCGGTATACATATATATCTGCTCTGCCGTAGTAGGCCCGCTTATAAGCTCTAGACCATACCAGGCTTTGTATCTCGACCAACTGGCCTCGCTCATAGGCGCTCGGCCACAACAGGCTTGGTATATAACTTACCATCTGATCAGAGGTTGCCCAATAGAGGCCTGCCCATTGATTATAGCTCGATGGTAATGAAAATACTTTTAATACTGTATATATGTAAACTCTCTGCTCTTTTTACCGAAAGAAGGAAATACTCAACTGAATATGCAGTCCCGATAAGAAAAATATAGTAACTTACAAAACTAGGAAAATATATGTAATTTGCGAGACTAGCAAAATATACATAAATTCCGGGATACAAATTTTTCTTTATGCTTCATTATCAAACTTGTGTAATTACGATATCATGCTAAAATAAAGGAAATGTTTAGCCTTAACATACATGTTTTTGCGAAATATAAACGAAATTACACTTGAATTCCTTGAACTTGCTTTCTGCTTCTAAAGTTTGTGAACTAACAAATGTATTTTTAAGCCAAAACTTGATTCCAACGTTTTTTAGAAGTTCTGTTTCTAACTTGAACGAATTTTTGGCTTTGGAATGAAGGCTTCTAACATTTGAAATCTTTCTTTGAACTTACATTTTCTTGATTTCAAGCCAAAGTAACAAAATGAAGCCAAAGGCACTAAAAATGAAGCTTAGTGGCAGATTGTATATATTTTACTAGTCTTTCAAAAACTTATCTTTAAGTCATTGCTAAGTGACTCATATGAAGCCACCTAGAATAATGACTACTTAGTCATTGTATAGGCCTTGTGGCTTTTGCCACGTGAGGGGGTGGGGGGGGGGTTAATTATTATTTATCCTTTTATTAGTTAACCGGGTAATGTTATGTTATCCGGTAATTAATCAATTACCCGCATAATTTAAAAACTACCACAAATTACTTAAAATTCCATTTATTTATTATTTTTTTAAAAATATTTTATATATACTTTATATATTATACTATCGTGGTCATATGGTACCTTGCATGGTAATAGTTCATAATTATTGGGTATTATCGCTCGACCCGTATTTTATTCCAAATTGGTCACTTTCAACGAAACTCGTTTTCTTTAATCTGTGTATACTTTTATCCTTCATAACACTTTATCGCTTGTTATAAATAGCGTAAGTATGTTAACGTCAAGATGATCTCATCCGCGAGTCTACGTCGGTTAACTGAAATTGAAATTTTAACGTACGAAAATTGCGATGTAATAGTAGTTATGGATTAGTTCTATACCACATGATCATGATAGTAAAGTATATGACGTATATTAGTATTTAAGTAAATAGAGTGCTAGAATTAATTATATGTGTGGTTGGTTAATTGGAAGATTGTAGTGTAAGACTAGAAATTTATTAGGACTATTGAATAAGTGGTACGAGGGATATAAGCCATGTGGGATGTGTACAAGTGGTAGTAATTGTTATATATCCATACATGCAAAAATATGTGGTGTCTTCATGTAATGAAAGGTTGACCAAAGGATGACAAATGTAAAGAGGAATTTTAATGGGCTGCCACATGGAATTAATATGACCAAGGGTGGCACCAATGTGCACATGAGTCATAGCACTTAAAGCGCATGGTTTACACGTATAAAGTTTGGTGATGAGTCATTAGATGTGCACCTAGAAGATTACACATGTAGAATGGAAATGAAGTCTTTAATGTTAGTAGTATGACATCCCGTACTTTAGTACTAGGATGAGTCGTAGTACTAAAGTATGAGCTTAAAAGGGATTAAGGTCATTCATGAGGTTATAGAAGATTTGTGGTAATGTTATTGTAAGACCCCATAAGTTTAACAACCTTGATACCGTTAGATACATTTTGATATGGTACCATAATTCTTCTTAAAAATATTTTTTATAGTAGTACTTTAGGATGAGGATTTGTGGAGAATTACAAGGTGACTAGGATGTCACCACGTGGCTACATAGTAAGGAGCAACAAGTGACTAATACAAGCTATCATGGAGGTGGCATCTTTATAGCTAATTAGGAAATAGTGGATAAGTATTACTAGTAGTAGAACTAGATAAAGATTTGGTATAATAAAAGGGTGGGTACGTGTGCAAATTAGGTGAGATTATGGAATGGGTGTCTAATTTTAGTAGGTGACTAGTGCAAGTATATGCCCCTGTGTCATCAATTAAGGAAATAGTGGAGGGAGTAGAATTCCATGTGTAGTTGTGGAAGACAAGTGTCCAAAATAGGGGACAATTGTGAAGTCCACATGGAACTATTAAAATCTCCATCCTTAAACTCATATTCCATGGATAAGAGTGTCCTTGTGGTTGCCACATGACATGAAGTAATGTGGTAAGCATTAATTTCTGGTGAACACGTGTCCAACATGCATGAAAAGTTCCCTCTTATCTAACTAGTCATGTTTCCACCGCCAAAGAAAATTAATGTTGCATCATATCCTTTCTTTTCCTTCATTATAAATCAATACGTAGCAATTGACATTCCTCTTCTTTTCAAAACAAAAAAAGTACAAAAACAAGTCTTGTTTCTTCTTTCTATTTTTACAAAGAAGAACAGTAATCTTAACCGGAGGTTCCTTTTATCAAATTATCTCAATTAAAGTAAGATGTAGGGAAGCTTTAAAGAAGGCGACCTTCTATGATCTCGTATGTGCAATTAAGGTATGTTAAGGATAAGTTTTTCCTTCATTTTGGTATGATCTCATCATTACACAAGTTTGATAATGAGGCATAAAGAATAATTTATATCCCGAAATTTACATATATTTGTTGTCTCGCAAGTTACGTATATTTCTCTAGTTTTGTAAGTTACAATATTCTCCTTATCAGGACTTCATATTCAATTGAGTATTTCCCTCTTCCAGTCAAGAGAACAGAGAGTTTATATATACAGTATTAAAAGTATTTTCATTACCATCGAGCTATAATCGATGGGCAGGCCCCTATTGGGCAATCTCTGATCAGATGGTAACTTATATACCGAGCCTAATGTTGCCGAACGCCTATGAGAGAGCCCAGCATGGTTGAGATACAGAGCCTAGTATGGTTGAGCGCCTATGAGCGAGCCTACTACCTCACTATATATATATATATATATATATATATATATATATATATATATATATATATATATATATATATATATATATATATATATACTGAGCCTTATAGGGCCGGACAACTATTTTACTTACTATATTGAGAGAGTTGAGTCAGTATCAGCAGGTAAGCATATCTTCAGATTATCTTTGACTTCCAGCTACTTGCAGTTAGTATATTATCAGTTCAGTTTCAGCTTTCAGTATATTGCCTCGCATACTCGGTACATTATTTCATACTGACGTCCTTCTGTTGGGGACGCTGCATTTTATGCTCGCAGGTATAGACAATCAGTATGACGATCCCTCATAGTAGACGAGATTGGCATTCAGCAAAGGATCGGTATGACTCCACCTCATTCGGAGTGCAACCGAGTCTATGAGTCATCATGTCAGAGTTTTACTACATATTTATGGGTCAGCTGATACCCTATCCCATTTGATGTCAAATACTCTTAGAGGCTTTGTAGACACACAGAGGTTCATTTTGTACAGTATGTCAGAGGCATTGACGGTCCATATGTATTAATACTTTATGAACAATGGTTCATTAATATAACATTTGCCCACTTACAATTGTACATTACGAGTTGCGGCCATGTTAGCCCATGATAGTTAGAAGAAAAATGAGTTACAAAGTAGTTCGCTCGGGTCAGTATATCACCGGGTGCCAGCCACGCCTCCCCAGGTTTGGGGCGTGACAATTTTAGCCGATGTTTGGTTGTTTTTAGTTTCTGCATTTTTCTTTGGATCACTTCAATTATTTCAGTTCTTCTCTTTATTAAATCTAAACTGTTTAAAATGAATTCTAACATTGGCTTGCCTAGATAGTGAAATTTTAGGCGCCATCATGGTCCTGACGGTGGAAATTTTGGGTCGTGACAAGTTGGTATTCGAGCACTAGGTTGTATAGGTATCACGAGTCACGAGCAAACTTAGTAGAGTTTGGAGGATCGGTACGGAGACGTCTGTACTTATCTTCTAGAGGCTATGGTGTTAGGAACAATTTCACTTTTATTCTTCTCTATCATGCGAGTTTATTCTACCATTAATGATTGAACTCTTCTATTCTTGATCTCTCGCAGATGGAGAGAACATGCACCGCATCTTCAGCTGGATAGCAGCCAGAGCCCCCAGCAGCAGCTCCTATGAAGGGCAAAGGTCGATGTCGAGGTTGCGCCAGAGTCTGAGGTAGGGGCAGAGATTAGCCTAAAGTTCGAGCAGCACCACCATTAGTAGAGCCTTTGGTAGATTTTGATGAGGAGGTTCCAGCTCAGATTGCACCTGTTGGACTAGCTCAGGTCCCGTAGGGGTTCATCGCCACCATAGTACTTTAAGAGGCTTTGGTCCATTTTGTGGGCCTTATGGAGAGTGTAGCCCAGACCAGTACATTTCCTATGGCACCAGTCATCTCTCAGGTTGGGGGAGGAGCACAAACTCCCGCTACTCACACTCCGGAGCAAATGGCTCCCAGTATTAGACTCTAGCATCCCTACTAGTTGGGGTAGTTTAGCAGTTGTTGCGGCACAGGCCAGTGATGGACATGCCATGTCTTCTGAGGGCTTATTGAGATTGGAAAAGTTTACCAAGTTCTTCCCAGATCACTTCAGTGGATTCCTTCTGAGGACCCACAAGATTATCTTGACCGCTACCATGAGGTGTTGCGAACATGGGTATAGTTGAGACCAATGGGGTCAATTTTTCTGTGTTTCAGATGATGGGTTCCTCCAAGAGATAGTGGAAGGATTATGTATCTACCAGACCAGCGGGGTTGCTTGCTCTTACTTGGGGACCAGTTCTCTCCGCTATTTCATAAGAAGTTCCTTCCTATCACACCGAGAGAGAGATTACCGCAGATAGTTCGAGTGTCTCCAGCAAAGGAGTATGTCAGGCACTCAATATAAGACCCTTTTTCTGGATCTAGCCCATCATGCTATTCTTTTTCTTCTTCCTACTGAGAGAGAGAGAGAGGAGGAGGAGGTTTATTGATGGACTCGCTCATCCTATCAAGCTTCAGATGGCCAAGGAGACTGGGGATGAGATTTCTTTTAGGACAACTGCTAATGTTGCCAGGCGGATCAAGGATGTTCTTTCACAGGAGAGAGGGCAGGGTTCTAATAAGAGGCCTCATCACTCCGTTGGTTTTGGTGGTGCCTTATCTGGAGGTATAGGTACTTTTGGTAGGGGCCATCCTCCTAGGCCATTTCAGTCAGTCCTTCAGGCATCCCACAATGTTTCAGGGAGTTGTGGTCCTTATATGCCTCATTCTAGGTAGTTAGCTTATAGTGCACCACCAGCTCCTATCAATGCACCTACTATTCAGAGTTATCACTATGGTTATCCGGCACATTCGGGTCAGTCTCAGTTTTAGCATCCATAGCACCAGGATGGATATTTTGAGTGTGGTGGTTTTTGGCATATCAGGAGGAACTGTTCGACATTATTGGGCAGCCATCACAATAGAGTTTTCGTGCCATAATTCTGGCACCAGTTGCACCATCGCCCGCTCAACTAGCTAGAGGTAGGGGTCAGACAACCAGAGGTGGAGGTCAGGCCACTAGAGGTGGAGGTCAAACTGCTAGAGGTAGAGGCCAGCCAGCTAGAGGCCATCCTAGAGACGTGGTTCATATTGGTGGGGCCCAGCCCCGATGTTGTGCTTTCCCAGCCAGGCCTGAGGCTGAGTCATCAGACGCTGTTATCACAGGTATTGTTCTAGTTTGCCATAGAGATGCTTCAGTTTTATTTGATCTAGATCTACTTATTCCTAGATGTCATCCTATTTTTCTTCATATCTGATTGTGCCTCACGATTCTTGAGTGCTCCAGTGTATGTGTCCATATATGTGGGAGATTCTATTATTGTAGATTGTGTCTATCATTCGTGTGTGATTACTATTAGGGGTCTTAAGACTAGCGTAGATCTTCTACTTCTCGATATGGTTGATTTTGATGTCATTTTTGGGTATGGATTGGCTATCACCTTATCATGCTATACTGGATTGTCATGTCAAGAGGTGACCTTAGCCATGCTGGGGTTTCCTCGATTAGAGTGGAAAGGGACTCTTGGCCATTCTACCAGCATGGTTATCTCTTATGTGAAGGCTCGGCATATGGTCGAGAAGAGGTGTCTAGCTTTAGGCTTATGTCCACAATTCTAGTGCGGAGGCTCCTTTCATGGATTCAGTACTTGTTGTTTGTGAATTTCTAGAGGTGTTTCATGCAGATCTGCTGGCGATGCCACCTGATAGAGATATTAACTTCTGTATGGACTCGGCTCTGGTCACTCAGCCCATTTCTATTCTGCCATACCATATGGCCCCGCTAGAGTTGAAAGAATTGAAGAAGCTGTTGTAAGATTTGCTTGATAAGGGCTTTATTAGACATAGTGTCTCACCATGGGGTGCGTCAGTGTTGTTTGTGAAGAAGAAAGATGGATCGATGAGGATGTGCATAGATTGAAAACAATTAAACAAGGTCACCATAAAAACAAGTATTTATTGCCGAGGATTGATGACTTATTTGATAAGCTTCAGGGTGCCAAGGTGTTTTCAAAGATTGATTTGAGGTCTAGATACTATCAGTTAAGGATTAGGGCATCTGGTGTCCCTAAGACAGCTTTTTGGAATCGATATGGGCATTATGAGTTTCTAATGATATCATTTGGGCTGACAAATGCCCTAGCAACATTTATGGATTTGATGAACCGAGTGTTCAAGCCCTATCTGGATTCTTTTGTGATTATGTTTACTGATGGTATCTTGATCTACTCCCGTAGCCGAGAGGAGCATGAGTAGCATCTCCGGATCATACTTCAAACTTCGGGAGACAACCAGTTGTTTGCGAAGTTTTCAAAATGCAAGTTTTGGTTGGACTCAGTCGCTTTCTTGGGGCACGTTGTATTAGCAGAGGGCATTCAGGTGGATCCTAAGAATATTGAAGCAGTTCAGAACTAGCCTAGGCCTACTTCAACTATGGAGATCCAGAGTTTCTTGGGTTTGGCGGGATATTACCATTGATTTGTGGAGGGGTTTTCATCTATAGCAGACCCATTGACCATGTTGACCCAGAAGGGTGCCCCATTCAGATGGTCAGATGAGTGTGAGGTGAGATTTCATAAGCTCAAGACTGCTTGACTATGGTGCCAGTGTTGGTGTTACCCACAGGTTGAGGATCTTACACGGTACATTGTGATGCATATAATATTGGACTTGGTGCGGTATTAATGTAGGATGGCAAGGTAATTGCATATGCGTTGCGGCAGCTGAAGGTTCACGAGAAGAATTACCCTATTCATGAATTAGAGTTGGCAGCCATTGTTCATGCGCTAAAGATTTGGAGGCACTATCTTTAAGGTGTTTCGTGTGAGGTATTCACGAATTATCAGATCTTGCAGTATTTGTTGAAACAAAAGGAGGTCAATTTGAGGCAGAGGAGGTGTTTAGAGCTATTGAAAGACTATGATATCACCATCTTGTAAATCCCAGGAAGGCCAATATGGTGGTTGATGCCTTAAGTAGAAAGTCAGTGAGTATGGGCAGCCTTGCGTACATTCCAATCTGTAAGAGACTGCTTGCAGCAGATGTTCAGGCTTTGGCCAATCAGTTTGTGAGGTTGGATATTTCAGTACCCAATCGTGTTCTAGCTTGTATAGTTGCTCGTCTTCCTTGTTTGAGCGCATCAAAGAGAGGCAGTATGATGACCCTCATTTGCTTATCCTTACGAACACAGTGCGGCATAGAGGTTCCAAGAAGGTTACTATAGGAGATGATGGAGTTTTGAGGATGCAGGGTCGTGTTTGTGTGCCCAATGTAGATGGACTTTGTCAGTTGATTCTTGAGAAGGCTGGCAGTTCCTGTTATTCTATTCATCTAGGTGCCACCAAGATGTATCAGGACTTAGAGCAACATTATTGGCGGAGGAGGATGAAGAAGGATATGGTTGCATATATAGCTCGGTGTCTAAATTGTCATCAAGTAATGTATGAGCATTAGAGACCTAGTGGTCTGCTTTAGAAGATAGTGATTACTAAGTGGAAGTAGGAGCGTATCACTGTGGATTTTATTGTTCGACTCCCACAGACTTAGATAAAGTTCGATGCAGTTTATGTCATTCGATAGGTTGACCAAGTCAGTGCATTTCATTCCTATAGCAGTTACCTGTTCTTCAGAGCGGTTGGCTTAGATTTACATCCACGAGATCATTCATCTTCATAGTGTGCCCGTGTATGTCATTTCTGATCGAGGTACGCAGTTCACCTCATGCTTTTGGAGGGCAGTACAATGTGAGTTGGGCACACAGGTTGAGTTGAGAACAACATTTCATCCTCAAACGGATGGACAGTTCGAGCGCACTATTCAGATATTGGAGGATATGCTCCGCGTTTGTGTTATAGAGTTCGAAGGTTCTTGGGAACAGTTCTTACCACTTGCGGAGTTTGGCTACAATAACAACTACTAGTCGAGCATTCAGATGGCTCCCTATAAGGCATTATACGAGAGGAGGTATCGTTCACCAGTTGGGTGGTTCGAACCGGGGAAGGCTCAGATGTTAGGTACAGATTTGGTACATGATGACTTGGAAAAGGTCTAGATTATTCAAGATCGACTTTGCATAGCTCAGTCTAGGCAGAAGAGTTGTGCCGACCGTAAGGTTCATGATGTTTCATTCATGGTCGGAGAGAGGGTATTGCTTCGGGTTTCATCCATGAAGGGTGTGATGAGGTTCGAAAAGAAGGGCAACTTGAGCCCTAGGTATATCAGACCTTTTGGGATTCTTGAGAAAGTGGGAGAGGTGGCTTGCAGGCTTGCATTGCCACCTAGTTTATCAGGAGTCCAACCGGTGTTCCATGTGTCCCTGCTCCGGAAGTATCACGATGATCCATCCCATGTGCTAGATTTCAGCTTAGTCCAGTTGGACAAGGATTTGACTTATGAGGAGAAGTCGGTGGCTATTCTAGCCCGACAAGTTCAACCATTGAGGTCAAAGAGTTATCCTTTAGTTTGAGTGCAGTGGAGAGGCCAGCCGGTCGAGAGAGCTACTTGGGGGTTCGAGTCAGACATACGGAGTAGATATCCACACCTTTTCACCAACCTAGGTAGTTTTCTATGTCCGTTCTAGGACGAACAATTATTTTAGAGGTGGAGAATGTGATGACCCAATAGGTCATCTATAGTTTTAGAACCTAATTCTATGTTTTGAAGCCTCCAATAGCTTCTTTAAGCCTTCCTCGATTTGCGTGCGCATTCTGAGTATTTTTACGAAAGTTTTTTATGTTTAAAAACTGATAAAAATAAGAATTTTGCCATAAAAATTTATTTGAGTTTACTTCGGTCAACATTTTAAGAAAATGGACTTGAATTCGTGTTTTGATGGTCCAGGTGGGTCCGTATCGTGATTTGGGACCTGGGCGTATGCCCAAAATTGAATTCGGAGGTCTCTAGCTCGAGTTATTAATTTTTGTCGAAAATTGAAAGGTTAAAGGTTTAATGATTTTTAAGAATGGACCGATATTTGATTGTTGATACCGGGTCCGCATTTTTATTTTAGAGCCCAGTATAGGTCCATTACTATATTTATGACTTGTCTGTCAAATTTGTTGAGAAATAGAATTGGTTTGACGTGATTCGGACATTCGGTTGTTAAAATAGAAGTTTTAAAGTTTTGTTAAAAATTTCATTTGATTTGGTGACTGATTCTTAGTTCTAGGCGTTATTTTGATGTTTTGATCACGCGAGCGAGTTTGTATGTGATTTTTGGGCTTGTGTGCATATTTGGTTTGGTGCCTCGAGGGCTCGGGTGAGTTTCAAAGAGCCTATGGATTTTTTGAACTTAGAAAAATTCTAATTTTTCTCATTCCTGCTGGTGTCTAGTGTATGCTTCTACACGATCGCGTATATACAACCGCGATCGCGAAAGGAAAGTGGGGACTGGGGGAAAGGTACTCTATGCAAACCCGAGGAATAGGACGCGAACGCGGAGCAGCGCGGGGATGATAACTAGGGATTCTAGCCTATTTTATGCTCCTTTTTTTCTTAGGTTTTGGATTAAAAGTGTGTGCAAGTATTCCTGAAAGCGAACTTATTGTGCTTGTCTGCAGTGTTTGGTCAAAAAGAGATAAGAAAGTCATAACCGACTCATAAAGGAGTGAAACCTGCACAAGTTTAAAGCTGAGTCAAAAGGGCGCTGACAGCGAAGAAATAGCAGCGGGCACGGAGGTTTCACCGCTGAGGCGGTCTTAACTACGCTCTCAGTAGTAGCAAGGTTCAGAGAGTCATTTATTGGGCTTAACAGTCACCATTGCCTGTGGTGAAATTGCGCGGCAGCGGATCATCTGATGCGGCCGCGGTTCGATTCTTGCCCTCAGCGGAATGAAGAATCAAAGACTATAGTTGGAGCTCAAATTGAAAGGTGCAGTCCGCGAACATATTTCGTGGCCGTGGTTGAAAGAGCGCTGAGGCGGGTGATTTTCTGCTCCCATCGAACTCAAGCTCAGATCCAGCTCAGAAGAGAAGAACTGCGGTCCGCGCTTGATTTTGCACGACCGCGGAAGTCCTAGCGCTAAGGTGACCTATTTTTCGCTGTCAGCGGAATCTCCGTAGGGGAAATTTTGTCCGAAAAATTTAGTTGTGTATAAATAGTTCTTTTCAGATTTTTAGGGTATCAGTTATTTTGGGGGGCACGTGAACAACCGCTTTTTGCTTATTAGAGTAATTTTAGAACATCTTTAGCAATTAATCTTAGATTTTATTCTTGTAATTCTTTTTATGTCTTATATTTCATCTCCATCTTTGATTATGAGTAGCTAAACCCATTAGCTAGGGTTGTGACCCAACCCTAGTATGGGTATTTAATGGGTCTTCAATTTTAGGCTTAAATGTTTATGGGTTAATGATATTTAGCTTGATTCATGCTTTAATTGTTGAATAGGTGGTTGCAAACACTGATTTGTGCCTTTTTGACTTTGGCTCTTCTTGAGAAAGAGAGACTAAGTCTAGGAAATTTAGGCTAACAAGGAATTGGGGTGCATTCAAGAGATTGATAGCCCCAGTTAAAGGGTTAAACCTAGAGATAGTAATACCCAACTTGAGTCATGTTGCTTGCACTGTTCAAACACCCAATTGGGCTTGAGAAACCCAATTAGGGCAAAGTCACTCAAACTACCGAGAGGTATAAAGTGAGTAATTACGTGCAATGGTTATATTATGATCCCAATTACAATAAGTTTGCTCTAAGTTTTAGACCCTGTTAGATACTCACCTAGGTGTAAGTCACTTCCCTAGTGCCTTTTTACCAATTAAGAAAACCCTTACAAAAATATCATATTTAGCTTATTTTCATTCTTCATTAGTGTTAAAAGTAGAATAGTAACCAAAACAAAGCATGATTGAAAGTGCAATTAAGAACATCGCACATAGCTAGATTAGATAGAAACCAAATTTCAAACCAATATTAGCTCTCTGTGGGAATCGATCCCGACCCCTCAGGTAAAAACTGCATCGACCACTCTTGCCATTCTATATTGGTATAAGGTTGGAGCCGATCACTTTTTGGCGCCGTTGCCGGGGAGCTAAATGATTTTGGCTATCTGTCTCACTAGTTTTGTGTCTTGTTTTTCTTTCCTTCTATTTTACTAACTTGTGTGAGTCAATTGATTCAGGTACAAAATGGCAAACAATGATCCTCTTGGAAATGTTCTCCCAAGGGAGGAGATAGATGATAATGGTGAAGATGAGGTGTCTCTAGTACCTCAAGGACAAAGAAGAGGCCGCCAGACCAATGACAACATTCCAGACCCTCCCTCGCCTCCTCCACGGATGCTTCAAATGAAGGATACGCAAGTGCAATTGTCCCACCCCGGATCCGGGCGGGCAATTTTCAAATTACAAATGTGATGTTGAATTTATTGGAGCAACGAGGGTACTTTACAGTTGCTCCCCATCAGAATGCATATAAACATCTTAAAAGCTTTGTGGATACCTGCTGGGGAAGCAAACAGACAAATGTGTCGGAGGATGCATTGAGATTGAGATTGTTCCCTTTTTCACTTAGAGGGAAAGCTTTGGACTGGCTCGAAAGACTTCCCAACCATTCCATCACTACGTGGGACGAGTTGGCTGAAAAATTTATAGCTAAGGTTTTCTCGCCGGGGCATATGGCGACATTGAGAGATGAGATCTTGGCCTTCAAACAGGAACCTAATGAACCACTTCATGAGATCTGAGAAAGGTATCGGACAATGGTGAAAGAATGTCTGAATAGTGACATGACTGAAGCAATGATCCAGTAAATATTCTACCGTGGCATTAACATGACCAATCAGTGTGTAGTGAACCAGCTAACAGGGGGAAATTTTATGAACACACTTTATGCTGAGGCATGTGAGATATTGGATGAGATGGCAGATACTTCCTCAGCTTGGCAAAGTCGAGCTAATGTGCCACAAGGTGATCCCACTGTTATTTACCTACACAAAGAGCTCCACGACCATGGCCAGACAATAGCAGAGTTAACTACTACAATAAACCAGTTGGCAAAAGCTCAATTACAGCAAGTTCAAGCGTCGAGACAAGTAAATGCTATGGAAGGTGTAAACATGTTGCTCAACAAGAGGTGACAAAGAGGTCAACAAGGTCAAGGAAATCCAGATCAATATGAGCAGGGTAATAGTGGTTTCAACTAAGATGATGGGTATGATGAGCAAAGTGAAGAAGTCCAGTACGTGAACAATTACCAAGGACAAAGGGGCAATGCTCCTAACCAACAACAACAGTGGAGATCCCAAGGAAACTGGGGGAATCAAAACCAACAGGGAAATAGCAACTGGGGGAACAACAATCAGAATTGGGGCAACCAGAACAACCAGGGCAACTGGAGTGGCAACAACAACAATTGGGGAGGAAACAACAACAAATGGGGTTGGAATAATGGCAATCAAGGGAATCAGGGGCAAGGCTTTCAAAGACCTTCTATGTATCAACAACCAAACAACCTGCCTCCATTTCCGTCCCAAGGTCCTAGCTCATCAAATAATGAGATAGGAAGGATCGAGATGATGTTTGAACAAATGATGAAAAAGAATACCGACTCTGATGCCCAGTTGGCATCCCATAATACTTCAATCCAAAACTTGGAGGTCCAACTTGGCCAGATTTCTCAATCTTTGAATACTCTCCCTAAGGGGGCTCTACCTAGTGATACGGTAGTAAACCTGGAGGGTAAAAAAATACCGGGAATGCAATGGCAGTGATCACAAGAAGTGGTAGAGGTGGTGAAGTGAATACCTCTAAGCAAAAGGAAGTTGTGAGTGATGAGGTTGAAGTGCAAGATGATGATGTTCCTATAGTTGATAAGCAAGTGAGTGAAGAGAATTTGAATGCTGAAGTGAGAATTGATATTCATGATAATGAGGTAGAGACTCAAAATGACGTGAACCCATCTAGGGAACACGTAATAGACATACCGGAAACAGTAGTGCCCAAGGCTAAGGCTCCCTTTCCAAGGCCTCCTCCACCTTACCCTCAAAGACTTGCGAAGCAAAAGAATGCAGACCAATTTAAAAAGTTTATTGAGATGATGAAAATCTTGTCGATCAATGTTCCTTAGTGGAAGCTCTTGAGAAAATGTTGGGTTACGCCAAGTTTATAAAAGACTTGGTGACTAAAAAGAGATTTATGGAGTGTGAGACCATCCAAAATGACTCATCAAGTAAGTGCAATTGTGCATTCGATGGATCCAAAGCTTGAAGATCCCGGCGCTTTCACCATTCCATGTACCATTGGCAGTGAGCATTTTGCAAAGGCATTGTGTGATTTGGGAGCAAGTATAAATCTGATGCCTTACCCCGTGTTCAAAACTTTGGGTATTGGTAAATTGAGAGCTACTTCAATGAGATTGCAAATGGCCGATATAACAATGAAGAGGCCGCTAGGTATTATTGATGATGTTCTTGTCGGGGTGGACAAGTTTATTTTGCCTGCAAATTTTGTGATTCTGGACTGTGAAGTTGACTATGAGGTGCCGATAATATTGGTAAGACCTTTCCTTGCAACAGGGAAGGCATTGGTTGATGTGGAAGCAGGGGAGCTCACCTTCCGAGTGGGTAACGAAAAAGTTATCTTTCTTGTGTGCAAATCAATGAGGCAGTTGAATAGTACCGAAGTTTGCTCTTTTGTGGATCTTTTCAGGGAGGCGATAGTTGATGATACTAGTGCCATGATCAATGTAGAGGATCCTTTAGAAGCGGTATTGTTGAACCTTGATATGAATGAGATAAATGTAGGGTGGAGTGTGTCAATACTTTGCACGGAATGGGTTCTTATTCTTATGAGCCCCGTAAGCTTTCTTTGGATCTTGAGAATAGAAAAACTCCACCAACAAAGCCCTCTATTGAGAAACCTCCCATTTTGGAGTTGAAGCCTTTACCTTCACACCTCAGGTATGAATTCTTGGGCCCTAGTTAAACTTTACCTGTTATTCTTTCTTCTTGTCTTACTAACGTGCAGGTAGATGCCACATTGGAGGTAATCCAAAGAAGGAAAAAGGAAATTGGATAGACTCTAGCTGATATTCGAGGAATAAGCCCCGCCTTTTGCATGCACAAGATTATACTTGAAGATGATGCCAAACCTCCGTGGAACATCAAAGGAGGTTGAATGAGGCAATGCAAGGGGTTGTCAAAAAGGAGGTGATCAAGTGGCTAGATACAGGGGTGGTGTACCCCATCTCGGATAGTTCTTGGACTTCATCGGTGCAATGTGTGCCGAAGAAGGGTGGTATGACTGTGGTCACCCATAAACAAAATGAGTTGATTCCCACCAAGGCTGTCATTGGATGGAGGCTGTGTATGGACTACCGAAAGCTGAATAAAGTGACATGCAAAGATCATTTTTCATTGCCATTTCTTGACCAAATGTTGGATAGACTTGCTGGGCGTGCCTTCTACTACTTTATGGATGGGTACTCAAGTTACAATCAGATTTTGATTGCTCCGGAAGATTAGGAAAAAACCACCTTCACATGTCCGTATGGCACCTTTTCTTTTTTTAGGATGCCATTTGGTTTGTGTAATGCACCGGCTACCTTTCAGTTGTGTATGATGGCTATATTTTTCGACATGGTGGAGGACTTCTTGGAAGTGTTCATGGATGATTTCAGTGTTGTGGGTGACTCCTTTGATGAGTGTTTGAAGAATATTGACAAAGTGCTACCCCGGTGTGAAGAGACAAATCTTGTGCTTAACTGGAAAAAAATGCCACTTTATGGTCGAGGAGGGCATTGTCCTCGGCCATAAGATCTCAAAGAATGGAATAGAGGTCAACAAGGCGAATATTGAAGTGATTTCAAAGCTTCCTCCTCCTACTTCAGTCAAGGGGGTTAGGAGTTTTCTTGGGCATGCAGGGTTCTACCGAAGATTCATCAAAGACTTTTCTAAGGTAGTGAATCCTTTGTGCAAATTATTGGAAAATGATGCAAAGTTCATTTTTAATGATGAATGCATGAAGGCTTTTGAACTTCTCAGGTACAAATTGACAACCACTCCCATTATTACCTCACCTAATTGGAGCTTACCTTTTGAGCTCGTGTGTGATGCAAGTGATGTTGCGGTAGGAGCGGTCTTGGGTCAAAGAGTAAACAAGATGTTTCACCTAGTGTATTATGCAAGCAAAACAATGAATGATGCTCAGGTAAATTACATGGTGATGGAAAAAGAGGTTCTAGCAATTGTGTTTGCAATGGAGAAGTTTAGGCCTTATCTCATGGGTGCCAAAGTGATAGTTCATACTGACCATGCAACACTCCATTACTTGATGACAAATAAGGATTCTAAGGCTCAGTTAATGAGATGGGTTCTATTGCTTCAAGAGTTTGACCTTGAGATTGTTGATCGAAAAGGGAGTGAAAGCCAAGTGGCAGACCACTTGACTCGCTTGGAGGAGGAGGGGAGGCCCCGTGATGACCTCAAAATTAATGATTCATTCCATGATGAGAAACTCCTCTCCGTATTTGTGAATAGCATGCCTTGGTTCACGGATGTTGCCAACTTTCTTATGACTAGCATTGTTCCATGTGAGCTCTCTTCTAACCAAAGGAAGAAGCTTAAACGGGATAGCTTGGACTACTATTGGGATGCGTCTTATTTGTTCAAAATTTGTAATGATGGTGTAATCTGGAGATGTGTTTCGGAAGAAGATCAAATGAGTATTCTTGATGCTTGTCATTCCTCACCCTACAGTGGTCATCATGGTGGGGAGAGAGAGGATTCAAAGGTGCTTAGCTGTGGTTTTTATTGGCCTACATTTTACAAGAATGCGGGTGAGCTTGCAAAGAGATGTGATGAGTGTCAGAGAGCTGGTGGAATTTCAAAGAAGGATGAGATGCCTATCACCAGTATTCTTGAGGTTGACATATTTGATGTGTGGGGCATTGACTTCATGGGACCTTTTATAAGTTCATGTGGCAACACATACATTCTGGTGGCCGTTGATTATGTTTCCAAGTAGGTTTAGGCTGTGGCTTTACCCAACAACGAGGCCTGTAGTGTGGTGGCTTTTCTCAAAAAGAATATCTTTACTCGGTTTGGCACTCCTAGAGCAATCATCAATGATGAGGGTTCTCATTTCTGCAATAAGGCATTTGACACTTTGTTTGCAAAGTATGGTGTCAATCACAAGGTTTCAACCCCTTACCATCCTCAGGCTGGTGGGCAAGTTGAGGTCTCCAACAGGGAGATTAAGAGCATATTGTCAAAGACTGTCAATGCAAATAGGACTGACTGGTTAAAGAAACTGGATGATGCTTTGTGGGCTTACAGGACTGCTTACAAGACTCCAATTGGTATGTCTCCGTACCAGTTGGTATTTGGGAAATATTGCCATCTTCTGGTTGAGTTAGAGAACAAGGCCATGTGGGCTTTGAAAAAGTTAAATCTTGAATGGGATGTTGCAGCAAATCTCCGGGTAGAGCAACTTAATGAGCATGATGAGTTCTGGTTTCATGCCTATTCTAGCTCGTCCTTGTATAAGGACGAGATGAAGTACTTACATGACAAGTATGCCCATAGCAAGGAATTCAAGGAAGGTGACTTGGTTCTCTTATTCAACTCCCAGTTACGACTGTTACAGGGAAAGCTCAAGTCAAAATGGAGTGGTCCTTTTGAGGTGGTGCATGTAACTCTGTTTGGTGCTCTTGATTTAAAAAACAAAAATGGTGAAATCTTTAGAGTTAATGGGCACAAAGTGAAGCACTATCTTGGAAAGTTTTACGACAGCCACTTGGTGGCAATGATCCATCTCAAATGATTGATGGTAACCTGAGTCGTGCCGCGACGTTAAATCAGGCGCTTTTTGGGAGGAAACCCATATGTTTTTCTTCTTTTTGATTTTCTTCTTAGTGTAGGATTTGTTTTAAACTAACTGGTTGTGAGATATGTGTAGGAATGTTTGACGCAGTGCAAGAAAAAGCTGAAAAAATTTGGCAAAGTCTATAGTTGGACCGCTGACAACGCTCCATTTTTCGCGGTCGGCGGTGGCCAGTTCGTGGAGGCGTAGTTTGGTAGTGGATATGAGCTTGAAAAGTCTAAAATGAGACTTCTCTGAAGTTTCATCCGCATCCGCAGAGGATTTTTCGCGGTCAGCGGTGCAAGTTCGCTAACGCACCCCATTTTTCGCTCTTAGTGGAATTCTCAAACCATCAGCCCTTCTGTAAGTCAAACACGTGGACCGTGATGAAATTCTGCGGCTGCACTAGGTAAAATCGGTGGGTCCTAGGGTGCTTTATATAAATAGAAGGTCAAGAGACCTTTCACCCTTTTCGATCTCTGAATTCTCAAGCTTAATTTTCACTGTTCATCTGAGCCCTAATCCGCACAAACCACAAAAATTAAAGTCCATTCTCATCACTCATCACACAACTGGTAATTTCACTTCATAATTGTTCTTCAATTTGTAATTGTTTTTCTTTTGTTCGTTAGTTTTTACTTCTTCTTCTTCTTCTTCTTCTTCTTCTTCTTCTTCTTTTCTTTTAAGTTTTAATTAGGATTCATTAGTGTTAATTAAATAATGCTTATATAGTTAGGGTTGATTAATTGTTGCTCAGTTCGTTTTTGAATTCCGCGGCCGAGGATGTTTTTCCGCGGTCAGCATTCATGTGCAAAATTTGAGTTTGGGAAGTTTGAATATCGCAGTCAGCGGTGGCAAAGTCCGCTGACAACAGCCCGCTTTACGTGGCCGCGCTACATTTTTCGCGGTCAGTGGTACATATATTTAGAAAAGTTCACAAAATGGGTCCGCAGCCGCGGTAGTTTTTCCGCGGACAGCGGTGCAAATTCCGCAGCCGCGTCCAACATTTCGCGGTCAGCAGTTCTGTAGAATCAGAGGATGGGTAGTTTTGATCGTCATGCCTCCGCGGCCGCGCCCCTTTTTCTGCTCTCGGCGGTGTTAGTTCTACGGCCGCGCTTCTTTATCCATTGTCAGCGGTTCTGTAAGTTTCTACAACACTGTCAATTGTTCTCTACTTTTCTTTAGTGTTTCTTCTAGCACCAATACTAACTGTCACAACCCAATTCCCGAACCCGTTCGTGATGGCGCCTCTCGTGAAGACAAGGCCAGCCAGACCAGAACAGAACACCTCCTTTAAACAGTTAAATATCATAAACAGTTCTAAAACATGATATAATATCCATAATTTGTAGAATTAACGATAACAACAGTAAAAGTCATCCCGACACAGTCCAAACCGGGGTGTCACAAGTCATGAGCAACTAATAAATCTAGATACCAGTCTACTAGATACGAAATCTGATACAGAAGTTCAAGGACATGAAAATAGTAAGATAAGGGAGGCACGGGGCTGCAGACGCCAACAACTACCTCGTAGTCTCCGAAAATGCTGCCTAGACTGGGAGGATCAGCACTCAGGAGCGGACTCTGCGATGCCTGAATCTGCACACACTGTGCAGGGAGTAATGTGAGTACTCCGACTCAGTGAGTAATAATTATAAATAAAGGCTGAAATCATGAAAACACGTAAAGGCACAAAGCAATTCTATATCAAAGCAGTAAAAATCACGTAAAGCAGTAAATCAGTGAAGAAGTCAAGTAAAATCTCTTAAAATCAGGTACAATAGGAAATTTAGCAGGTAAATACCAAGTAGACATCCTCCACTTGGGCACAGTATCACTCACTCAGAATAGTATCAGCTCCTCGGGCTCACTCTCATCACTTACATGGCTGCGGTGTGCAACCCAATCCGTACATCACTGCGGTGTGCAACCCTATCCATATAGATAATTGACTACAGTCACTGGGGGTGTGCAGACTCCGGAGGGGCTCCTACAGCCCAAGCGCTATATTGTTGTGGCGTGCAACCGGATCCATATAAGTATTGCCGCGACGTGCAGCCCGATCCATAACATATATAATATCCTCACCATTGGGTTCTCAACCCCTCTAAGTCATTTACCTCACAGCCTCTCGGGCACAATAATAGATGATAGGGATCTCAGCCCACAAATTCCTCTCATTTAGGAATAGTATGATAAAAACCAGCTCGAATTGTTTAAAACAGATAGAAACATGACCTAGGATATGATTTTTAACAAGTATAGTGAGGAAAATCAGTCAAAATCCCTGAAGGGTTCAAATAGTTGGCACGAAGCCTAAATATGGCAATTAGCCCAAATCATGATGATAACAAATAAGTTTCAGTCAAATACGCGGTAAAATCATCAGTTGGGACGGACCAAGTCTCAATCCCCAATAGTAAAAGACCCCACACTCATCATCCAGCGCGTGTATAATCTCAATATAGCACTACGATGTGCAATCCGGGGTTTCAAACCCTCAGGACATCATTTACAATCATTACTCACCTCAGACCGGCTACAACTCTAGCTCGCGACGCCTTTGCCCCTCGAATCGGCCTTCACGCACGTCGAGTCTATCCAAAATCAGAAGAATACGTCACAATATGCTAAGTGAACAAAGCCCAAGCAAAAACAATTAAACAAAATCAAAAATCCCGAAATTAGCAAAACCCGAGCCCCGAGCCCACTTCTCGACACTCAGAAATTTTTACATCAACGGGTTCCTTATCCTCCCACGAGTTCATACATATCAAAAGTTCTCAAATTCGACCTCAAATGGTCCTTCAAATCCCAATCTAAAAGTTCAAAATCTCAAGCCCTAGTTCTTCCATTTTTAGCTTAGGTTCCATGAATTTCTAGGTTAATTTCACAATAGAATCACGTTTTAGGTTCATAAATCTTACCTCCAATCACTTCTCCTTGAATCCCTCTTCAATCTCCCTCAAAGAGCTCTCAAAATGATCAACTATGATGGAAAATGACTCAAAATCACGGATGAAACAATTTAACCACTTTCTGCCCAGTTCTGACCTCTCTTCATCGCGATCGCGGCCCAAGCCTCGCGATTACAAAGAGAAAAATTCCAAGGCTCCAAAAACACGCTACGCGAACGTAACATAAGCACTGCGAACGCGATGCTTCCACTTTCCAAACTATGCGAATGCGAGACCTATAGCGCGAACGCGAAGAGCAATTCCACTGGACCCCCAAATCTTTATACGCGAACTTCCTCCTGCGAATGCGATGCACAAGCTTCTAACCTTCCGCGAATGCGAGCCCTTAGATGCGAACACGAAGGTCTAAATCCTGGCCTTCCAAATTTCTTCTACGTGATCGCGACACAACCTACGCGATCGTGGAAGCCAAAATCTCTGCAACAGCTGAGTTGATTTTTCTGCAACTCCTCAAACTCAAAACGGTCTGATTGACCAAGCGAAACTCACCCGAGGCCCCCAGGACCTCAACCAAATGCACCAACACATCCTAAAACCTCATTTAAACTTGTTCCAATCATCAAAACACCTCAAACAACACCAAATCCATCAATTCACATTGAATTCAAGCCTAAGTTTTATAAAAACTTCCAAAATATGCTTTCGATCAAAAATGCAACCAAACCACATCTGAATGACTTGAAATTTTGCACACACATCACAAATGACATAACGAAGCTAAAGCAACTCTCAAAATTTCATTCCGACACTCGGATCAAAATCTCACCTACCAACCGGAAATCGCCAAAATACTAACTTTGCCAATTCAATCCTAATTCTACACCGATCACACTCCTAAGTCATAAATCACCCCCCGAAGCTAACCGAACCATCAGAACTCACATCTGAGCTCTCTAACACATAAGTCAACATTCGGTTGACTTTTCCAACTTAAACATTCTTAAAAGAGACTTAAGTGTCTCATTTCTTACCAAATCCATCCCAAACGCAAACTAATCAACTCGATCACATAAAATGCGGATAACGACGCATAAAAAGCAAAAATGGGAGAAACAAAGTGGTAACTCATGAGACGACTGGCTGGGTCGTCACATCCTCCCCAACTTAAACAAACGTTCGTCCTCAAACGAGTCAGCAAACATACCTGAAGCCTCGAATAGGTGAGGATAACTGCTCCGCATATCCCGCTTGGTCTCCTAGGTGGCCTCCTCCACGGGCCGACCTCTCCACTGCACTTTCACTGAAGCTATATCCTTTGACCTCAACTTCCGAACCTGACGACCCAAAATAGCTACTGGCTCCACATCAAAGGTCAAATCATCATCCAACTGAACCTTGCTGAAGTCCAAAACATGAGACGGATCCCCAATATACTTCCGGAGCATAGAAACATGAAATACCGGATGCACATTCGATAAACTGGGTGGCAAAGTGAGCTCTTAATCCACCTCCCCAATCCTCTGAAGCACCTCAAAAGGCCCAATGAATCGCGAACTCAACTTTCCCTTCTTCCCAAATCTCATAACACCCTTCATGGGTGAAACCTTCAGCAGAACCTTCTCGCAATCCATGTAGGACACATCTCGAACCTTCCGGTCCGCATAACTCTTTTGTCGCGAATGCGCTGTACGAAGCCTCTCCTGAATCACCTTCACCTTTTCTAAGGAATCCTGAACCAAGTATGTCCCCAATAGTCTAGCCTCGCCGGCCTCGAACCAACCAACTGGAGATCTACACCGCCTCCCATACAATGCCTTATATGGAGCCATTCGGATCCTTGACTGGTAGATGTTGTTGTAAGCAAACTCTGTAAGTGGTAGAAACTTATCCCATAAACCTCCGAAATCAATAACACAAGCACACAACATGTCCTCCAATATCTGAATAGTACGTTCGGACTGCCCGTCCGTCTGAGGATGAAAAGATGTGCTCAACTCCACCTGAGTACCCAACTCTCTCAACATGGCTCTCCAAAACTGTGAAGTAAACTGAGTACCGCGATTTGAAATAATAGAAACTAGAACACCATGCAGCCGAACAATCTCCGGAATGTATAACTCTACTAACAACTCTGAAGAATAGGCAATACACATAGGAATAAAGTGCGCGGACTTGGTCAGCCGATCCACAATCACCCAAATAGCATAGAACTTCTTCAAAGTCTGTGGAAGTCCAACAACAAAGTCCATAGTGATCCTTTTCCACTTCCACTCAGGAATAACCATCTGCTGAAGCAAGCCACCCGGTCTTTGATGCTCATATTTCACCTTCTGACAATTGAGACACCGAGCTACAAATCCCATAATATCTTTCTTCATTCTTCTCCACCAATAGAGCTTCCTTAAATCCTGATACATCTTCGCGACACCCGGATGAATGAAAGACCACGAGCTATGGGCCTCCTCCAAAATCAACTCTCAAAGCCCATCCACATTGGGCACACAAATCCGGCCCTACATCCTCAACACCCCATCATCACCAATGGTTACATCTCTAGCATCATCATGCTGAACTCTGTCCTTAAGGACAAGAAAATGCAGATCATCATACTGGCGCTCTCAAATGCGATCATACAAGGAAGACCGAGAAACCACACACGCCAACACCCGACTAGGCTCCAAAATATCCAACCTCATGAACCGATTGGCCAAGGCCTGAACATCAACTGCAAGAGTTCTCTCCCTAACTGGAATGTATGCCAAACTCCCCATACTCACTGCCTTTCGGCTCAAAGCATCGGTCACCACGTTGGCCTTTCTCGGATGGTACAATATGCTTATATCATAATCCTTAAGCAACTCTAACCATCTCCACTGCCTCAAATTAAGATCCTTTTGCTTGAACAAATGTTGAAGACTACGATGATCAGTGAATACCTCACAAGATACACCATACAAGTAGTGCCTCCAAATCTTCAACGCATGAACTATGGTAGCCCACTCCAAATCATGAATAGGGTAATTCTTCTCATGGGGCTTCAACTGACGAGAAGCATAACCAATAACTCTACCTCTTGCATCAATACACAACCAATCCCAACTCTCGAGGCATCATAATATACGGTATATGAACCTGAAGTTGATGGCAAAACCAATCCTGGAGCTGTGGTCAAAGCTGTATTGAGCTTCTGAAAGCTCTCCTCACACTCGTCCGACCATACAAATGGAGCACCTTTCTGAGTCAACTTGGTCAAGGGTGATGCGATAGATTTGAATCCCTGAATAAACCGGCGATATTAGCTTGCCAACCCAAGAAAGCTACGAATCTATGTGGCTAAGGACGGTCTAGGCCAACTCTGAATCGCCTCTATCTTCTTTGGATCTACCTGAATATCCTTACTGGACACCACGTGTCCCAAGAAAGCCATTGAACTAAACCAAAATTCATACTTGGAGAACTTTGCATAAAGTTTCTCCTCCCTCAGTCTCTGCAATACAACCCTCAAATGCTCCGCGTGCTCCTCTTGACTATGAGAGTACACCAGAATATCATCAATGAATACTATAACAAACGAAACCAGATAAGGCCGAAGTACACTGTTTATCAAATGCATGAACGCTGCTGGGGCATTGGTCAACCCGAAAGACATGACAAGAAACTCATAATGACCATATCAGGTCCTGAAAGCAGTCTTAAGAATATCTGAATCTCTGATCTTCAACTAGTGATAGCCCGAACGGAGATCAATCTTGGAGAACACTCTCTCCCTGAAGTTGGTCAAATAAATCATCAATACGAGGCAAGGGATACTTGTTCTTAATTGTTACCTTGTTCAATTGCCTATAATCGATGCACATTCTCATTGTGCCATCCTTCTTCTTTACAAATAGAACCGACGCACCCCAAGATGATACGCTAGGCCGAATGAACCCCTTATCTAGGAGTTCCTGAAGCTGCTCCTTCAATTCTTTCAACTCTGCTGGTGCCATACGATACGGCGAAATAGAAATAGGCTGAGTGCCCGACACCAGGTCAATACCAAAATCAATATCCCTGTCCGGTGGCATGCTCGGCAGGTCTACAGGAAACACATCGGGAAATCCCTCACAATTGGAATAGAATCAATGCTATGAGTCTCAGCTCCCACATCCCTCACAAACGCTAAATATGAAAGGCAACCCTTCCCAACTATACGTTGGGCCTTCAAGAAAGATATCACTCTACTAGGAACATAATCAGTCACACCACGCCACTCGATCCGCGGTACACCCGGCATAGCCAAAGTGACTGTCTTAGCATGACAGTTTAGAATAACACGACACAGAGATAACCAATCCATGCCCAAAATGACATCAAAATCCACTATGCTCAATAGCAATAGATCCGCTCGGGTCTCCAGACCCCCAATAGTCACCATACATTACCGGTACACGCGGTCTACAACAATATTATCGCCCACCAGGGTAGATACATGAACATGTAAAGCAAGAAACTCTCGGGACGTATCCAAATAATGAGCAAAATACGAGGACACAAAAGAATAGGTGGAACCGGGATCAAATAATATAGAGGTATCTCTGTGGCAGACTGAAACAATACCTATAATGACAGTATCTGAAGCAATAGCATCTGTCCTGCCTGGAATAGCATAAAAATGAGCCTGGCCACCGCCTGATCGACCTCCCCCTCTGGGGCCACCCCTGGATGCCTGACCCCACCCCTAGCTGGTTGGGCAGGTGGTGAAGTAATTGGAGCAAAAGTCGAGGGCTGACCCCTCTACTGAATCTGACCATCACCAAGTCAAGGGCACTGCCTCCTCATATGTCCAAACTCTCCACACCCATAACAACTACCCGGTGCTGGACCCAGTGCTGGAGATGGGGACTGAAGGGAACCCATGGCACCGAAATGACCAGTAGAAGGACCTAGCATGGAAGAACCCTAGACAGATGGGGCACGTGACGAGCTCTAGGCTGGTAGGGCACTGATGACTGGCCCCACTGAGATCCATGATAACCATGACCCGAAGATGCCGCGCGATACTCTGGACGGGCTGACTGAGCAGGCCTAAAAGAATGACCTCTACCATGCTAAAACTGTCCCCTCGAAGGAGCACCACTATAACTGCCCAATCCTCGAGGCCTCTTGGCCTCTCTCTCCTCTCGATCCTGACAGCGAACTGTCTCAATCTCGCGAGCGATATCAACCACCTCCTCAAATGTAGCACCCAACACCCTCTCTAGGGTCATAAGAATACGGAGATGATAGTTAAGGCCATCAACAAATCTCCTGATCCTCTCACGATCTGTCAGAACCATCCAAGCGGCATAATGAGCCAACTCAGAAAACCTCAACTCATATTGTAACACAGTCATATCCCCCTGTCTCAACCACTCAAACTATCTACGCAGCTCTTCTCTGCGAGACTGCGGTACATACTTATCCAAGAAGAGAGTGGAGAACTGCTGCCAAGTGAGGGGCGCTACTCCCACAGGCCTACGCCTCTCATATGCCTCCCACCAAGTGAAGGCAGCCCCAGTAAACTGAAAGGTGGTAAATGCCACACCACTAGACTCAAGAATCCCTGTTGTATGGAGCATCCGCTGACACTTATCTAGAAAAACCTGGGCATCCTCGCCCTTAGCACCACTAAATGACGGAAGCTGGAGTCTACCAAACCTCTCAAGACGATGCTGCTCATCATCCGGCATAACCGGCACAACAAACTCCTAAGCTGGTGTAACCGGCTGGGCTGGAGGTGCCCCCGGTGTCTGTAGTCCCTGCACTACCTGCTCAGGTATGCGAGCAGCGGGGATCTGATTGCCTCCCCCAGCCTGTGAAGTAGTTGTTGCTGCTGTGATGGCTGAAACTGCCTGAGCCAAGCCAGTGCAAACTGTCAAGATCTGTGCCAAGGCCTCCTGTAGACCCGGGATCATGATGGGCACAACTAGTGCCTGAACTGGTGTTGCTGGAGCCTGATCTGGAGCTGGGGAAGCTGGTGGATCAACAGGTGCTGCCCTTGCTGCTCTGCCTCTGCCACGACCACGACCGCATCCACGACCTCTAGTAGCCTTAGTGGGTGGAACTGGTGGTCATCCACCTCGTCCGGTAGCTTGTGTCCTCACCATCGGTGAGAGAATAGAATAACAGAAGTTTAGTTCTCGGATCCACAAGTTCGCATGACAAGAATTTCAAGAATATGAAGTTTTTCCTAAAAAGGTTCTGCAGCCTCTCGAGGATAAATACAGACGTCTCCGTACCGATCCGCAAGACTCTACTAAACCCTCTCATGACTCGTGAGACCTATGTAACCTAGGCTCTGATACCAACTTGTCACGACCCAATTCCCGAACCCGGTTGTGATGGCGCCTTTTGTGAAGACAAGGCCAGCCAGACCAAAACAAAACACCTCCTTTAAATAGTTAAATATCATAAACAGTTCTAAATCATGATATAATATCCATAATTTGCGGAATTAACGATAACAATAGTAAAAGCCATCCCGACATAGCCCAAACCGGGGTGTCACAAGTCATGAGCAACTAATAAATCCGGATACCAGTCTACTAGATACGAAATCCGATACAGAAGTTCAAGGACATGAAAATAGTAAGATAAGGGAGGCACGGGGATTGCAAACGCCAACAGCTACTTCGTAGTCTCCGAAAACACTACCTGGACTGGGAGGATCAGCACTCAGGAGCAGACTCTGCAATGCCTGAATCAGCACACACGGTGTAGGGAGTAATGTGAGTACTCCGACTCAGTGAGTAATAATTATAAATAATGGTTGAAAGCATGAAAACACGTAAAGGCACAAATCAATTCTATATCAAAGCAGTAAAAATCACGTAAAGCAGTAAATCAGTGAAGAAGTCAAGTGAAAGCTCTTTAAATCAGGTACAACAGGAAATTTAGGTAAATAACAAGTAGACATCCGCAACTCGGGCACAGTATCAATCACTCAGAATAGTATTAGCTCCTCGGGCTCACTCTAATCATTTAATGCTCATTCTTAGCTCTCGACCCATATATCTCTCATAATAAAAGAAATCAAAATAATTGATGCGGCGTGCAGCCCGATCCGTACATCGCTACGGCGTGCAGCCCGATCCATATAGATAGTCGACTGCGCTCATTGGGGGTGTGCAGACTCCGGAGGGGCTCCTACAGCCCAAGCGCTATATTGCTGCGGCGTGTAGCCCGATCCATATAAGTATTGCTACGGCGTGCAGCCCGATCCATAACATATATAATATCCTCACCATTGGGTTCTCAACCCATCTCAGTCATTTACCTCACAGCCTCTCGGGCACAATAATAGAATATAGGGATCTTAGCCCACAAATTCCTCTCATTTAGGAATAATATGATAAAAACCGGCTCTAATCATTTAAAACAGATAGGAACATGATTGAGGATATGATTTTTAATAAGTATAGTGAGGAAAATTAGTCAAAATCCCCGAAGGGTTCAAATAGTTGGCACGAAGCCCAAAAATGGCAATTAGCTCAAATCATGATGATAACAAATAAGTTTCAATCAAATACGCGGTAAAATAATCAGTTGGGACGGACCAAATCTCAATCCCCAGTAGTAAAAGACCCCACGCTCAACATCCAGTGCGTGTCTCACCTCAATATTGCACTGCGATGTGCAATCCGGGGTTTCAAACCCTCAGGACATCATTTACAATCATCACTCACCTCGGACCGGCTACAACTCTAGCTCACGACGCCTTTCCCCTCGAATAGGCCTCCACGCGCGTTGAACCTATCCAAAATTAGAACGAATACGTCACAATATGCTCAGGGAAAAAAGCCCAAGCGAAAACAATCGAAAAATATTAAAAATCCCGAAATTAGCAAAACCCGAGCCCCGGGCCCACTTCTCGACACTCAAAAGTTTTTACATCAACGGGTTCCTTATCCTCCCACAAGTTCATACATATTAAAAGTTGTCAAATCCGACCTCAAATGGTCCTTCAAATCCCAATTTAAAAGTTCAAAATCCCAAGCCTTAGTTCTTCCATTTTTAGCTTAGGTTCCATGAATTTCTATGTTAATTTCACAATAGAATACATTTTAGGTTCATAAATCTTACCTCCAATCACTTCTCCTTAAATCCCTCTTCAATCTCCCTTAAAGAGCTCTCAAAATGATAAACTATGGTGGAAAAATGACTCAAAATCGCGGATGAAATAATTTAACCACTTTCTGCCCAGTTTTGACCTCTCTTCATCGCGATCGCGGCCCAAGACTCGCGATCGCGAAGAGCAAAATTCCAAGTCTCCAAAAACACGCTACGCGAACGCAACATGAGCACTGCAAACGCGATGCTTCCACTTTCCAAACTATGCGAACGCGAGACCTATAGTGCGAACGCGAAGAGCAATTCCACTGGACCCCCAAATCCTTATACGCGAACGCGGACCTCCTTCTGTGAACGCGAAGCACAAGCTTCTAACCTTCCGTGAATGTGAGCCCTCAGACGCGAATGCGGAAGTCTAAATCCTGGACTTCCAAATTTCTTCTACGCGATTGTGACACAACCTACGCGATCGCGAAAGACAAAATCTCTGCAACAGCTGAGTTGATTTTTCTTGAACTCCTCAAACTCAAAACGGTCCGATTGACCACCCAAAACTCACCCGAGGCCCCCGGGAGCTCAACCAAAAGCACCAATACATCCTAAAACCTCATTCAAACTTGTTCCAATCATCAAAACACCTCAAACAACACCAGATCCATCAATTCACATTGAATTCAAGCATATGTTTTCTAAAACTTTCGAAATACGCTTTCGATCAAAAACGCAACCAAACCACGTCCGAATGACCTGAAATTTTGCGCACACATCACAAATGATATAACGAAGCTACAACAACTCTCAGAATTTCATTTTGACCCTCGGATAAAAATCTCACCTACCAACCGGAAATCGCCAAAATACTAACTTCGCCAATTCAAGTCTAATTCTACACCAGACTTCCAAAACTAATTCCGATCACACTCGTAAGTCATAAATCACCTCCCGAAGCTAACCGAACCATCGGAACTCACATCAGAGCTCTATAACACATAAGTCAACATTCAGTTGACTTTTCCAACTTAAACATTCTTAAAAGAGACTAAGTGTCTCATTTCTTACCAAATCCACCACGAACGCAAACTAATCAACTCGATCACATAAAACGTGGATAACAGAGCATAAAGAAGTAGAAATGGGGGAAACAAAGCGATAACTCATGAGACGACTGGCCGGGTCGTCACACTAACTATCTTCCACTGATTATATTGCAGACAATGGTTAAATCTAGAGGAGACAGTGAGAAACAAAAGGGGAAAGCAGAGTCCTCCTGGGGTAGGGAAGAGGAAAAATCAAGTTACCCCTAGTAGTCTGACAATCAATTGGGAAAATGTGGAAAAATATCAATGTTGCAGACAGAGCTGCATCCCACTCCGAAGGAAGTGACTATGTTCCCTCCTAGGAGGCCTCAGAGGGTGACTTTGTTCCCACACATGTACTAGACTTCCCAGGGAGATTTCAATTGACAGACGTGCCTACACCCCCAGCCTCTTCTACTGCTCATGTTTCTTCTAAGTCGTCTGATGGCTCAGCGGAGAGTAGTGAGTCCTCAGCATCAGCTTCTCCTACAGCTTCTTCACTTGGATAGGACCCTATAGATGTAGATGCTGAGGCACCTGATGACGAGAGAGGAGGTGATACCCAGACTAGAGGTTTGGAAAGGACAAGAAACCTAGTTGTGTGGCAACAGATATTTGTCAGTGAGCAAGCCTGCCATAAATTTTGGGAGTGGTGGCCTCAAAGGTAACTTATACATGAGTGTCAGTTTATAGAAAGGGATCTTCTTCCCGATAACCCAATGTGAAGCGGCAATTTGAGGAAAGAGTGGGGTGGGAACACTTTACAAGCAAGCTATCAGATGCTAATGAGCACCTAGTCAAGGAATTCTATGCCAATGTCGCCCACATCAAAAAGGGTACATTTGTGACTAAGGTGCAGAACCTGAATATTAGATTTGATGGGAAGAATCTGAACGACTATATCGAATTCAATAATGAAGATGAGTCGTTGTACTTATAGAAAGTGGCCATGGATAAGGCAGCCCGCCCGTGGTTGGCATCATTACTTGCTCTCCCAGGTACTTCTCCAGCTTGGTTGACAGCGGGGGTCCCTATCTATAGGAACATAACTTCGAGGCAAAGGGCTGGGAGACATTTGTGTGCAACATATTAGACCCCACTACTCATGACAGTGACATGTTAGTTTCTCGGGTGATTATAGTAGCGACTATCATGGCAGGGTACCCGATCAATGTTGGGAATATCATGTCCAGGGTGATCATCAGAGTGGTCAGCAAGGGTGAGGGATCCCACCCCTTTCTGAACTTCCTTCCCATGTACTTTTGGATTAGGAGGTTGAGAAAAGGGACTTCGATAACAAGGTGAAACCCAAGAGGCCCTTCTCATGGTACAACCTTCAAGGTCTAGGCAACCCCAAATCCAAGGGCAAAGCTACTACTTCTACTGGCCAGTCTGAAGAGCCAGCAGTGGTGGTCACTGCTTCTGAGCCTTCC
This sequence comes from Nicotiana sylvestris, assembly GCF_000393655.2. Taxonomy (NCBI): domain Eukaryota; kingdom Viridiplantae; phylum Streptophyta; class Magnoliopsida; order Solanales; family Solanaceae; genus Nicotiana; species Nicotiana sylvestris. Next base: position 85,283,778 of record NC_091057.1, on the reverse strand, counting down.
ACTGCCATACCAGATCCTTCCCTCGGGCCATCAACTTACATGCCTTCCTCAGTGCCCTCCTCGTCAGCATACCCTTTGACTGCACATAGGTTGAACCAAACTCTCTCTAGCATCAACAACTGGATGCAGGTAGCAACATCAAAGCTGTATGTACTATCCAGCTCAGTGGTAGCCCAGTCAATTCACGCACAGCCCCAGGTGCCAGCTTCAGTAGAGGAATCTCTCAAGGAGCTTCTGGACAACCATAAGAAGCTCCTGGATAACTAGAAGCTCATCATGGATGCTCTTGCAATTCAAGGAAAATCAATTAAGGAGCTGAGCATGCAGACGAAGAAGTTGAAAAAGACTCAAGCCTCAAAGGAGTCAGTAAAGCTGTTGAGAGGAGAGGTGGAGAAGATGAAGTCAGCTGGCGACACACCATTGGAGCTATTATTGGAGGATCCACTGCCAGCAGCTCAGGTAGAGCAGGTACCGGAGCAGGAGGCTGAGGGAGAGCCTAGGAGGAGACGACTGATTCCCCAGGTGGATGACTTGGAGATTGAGCTGGAGGACCCCGAGGGAGGTGATCCAAGGACCCAGCCACAAGACCCCATGCAGACAGAGGACCCATAGGGAGTTTTCTTTACTCTCTAACTCCTTTTTGATCTTATTTTTGCTATTTACCATTGAGGGCAATGCTAGTTTTCATTTGAGGGGGTGGTCCTATTTTGATGATTTGATAATTGGATTGTAATTATGATACTGATTTTTCTTTATTGTTATTTTGCACTTTTGGCATGTATATAACTTTACCATTTACTTTTTTACTTTTCGTTATTTTTTAATTTTGGTATGTATATAAAGTTACTTTTCCATGTATATATTCATTCCCTCTTATGTATATTCATCTCAATCCCCTATTGTACATATTCAGTTTACTTTCCGTATTTTACTACATAACTTCTTTTGCAATTTTCCTTAATAACATAGCTTCTTATTTCATTTAGTAGCTTCTTTTTCAGTTCGTAGCTTCTTATTTTTACAAGTTTTTGTAATCAATAAGCCTTTGGTTTTCTTAATGCCACAGTTCTTTTTAAAGGTGGAGTTTGTGTAAATCGGGTGACTCTTCCCAATGATGGATGGCATGACAACCTTCTTAAGGGTTTGAGTCTATTTTTTTTGTTTTTGTGTAAATAGTAGCTAGTGAACAATAGTGCCTCATGCAAAAATTTACTTGGGCCTAACACATTTACCTTTGACCTTACGGTTAAAAACAAATTGGTGTGTATAGAATGGTGATAGTTGTGATCTTGAGACTCTTGTGTTGACTAAACAATCATCGAGTGGTTTCTCGAAACCATTTGTGTTGCTAAAATCTTAGCCAAGGTTGTTGTGGGCCCTCGAATCTATCTCTTTATCAATCCTATAGCTTGTGTGGTGAGGTAATGATTTTCAAGTCCAAGTCTCGTGCCAATAAGTCTAGAACTTGCCCTAAATATTTGTCTAGGTGAAATCCTAAGTGTAGCTCTACTTGAGAAGTGATTATAGGCTCTCCTTGATCCAAATTGAGTCTTGAAAATATCCATAGCCCACCAAAAATGATATCCCTAGTCAACTCTGTTGAATCATAGCCCTTATTCTTTCAAAAACCATGATACAAGCCTTTATCCATTCTAAAATGATCCTCTCTTGGCACCCAATCTTTCCTTAGCAAAAATTGGCAAAAGTATAAGTTTGAGAAAAGAGCGGGGAATGCAAAAGTGATAAAAGGTACCAAAAAAGAAAAGGTAAGGCAAAAGAAAAAGAAAGAAAATCCAAAACTTCAAAAAGAAAGTGAACAATGTAGAAGAAATGAAGGGATTCAAGAAAAAAAAATATGAAAAGCTTGAAAAGACTAGAAAGGAGAAAAGGATTGATATGAACAAGAAAGAGTGATAGTGTGTCTCTCTAGCCCCAAAGGAAGAAGTAAATGACTCAAATAGTTAAGAAAATGTGAGCCTAAATGAAGAAAATGAAGTGCTTAAGGAAAGATTAAACCTTCATAGACCAATATATCCTACCTTGAACCAACAACCTTTATTGCATTCCCGCAAAAGCCCTATATGATCTTGAGTTTAGTGAGCTTACATTAGTGGTGACTCACATAAGGGGCAAGCTTATGGTACTTAGAGATGGACTTGTGACCTTCCTTTGAGAGAGATGAGTGTGTTTTCCACAATCCTCGTTCTGAGTGCTACAATCTAAAAGTGAGGTTTGCATATGGAGAGTCGAGGAGTATGAGTTTGGGTTCCACAACGACCAATGTAGTAGAAAGAGTTTCCTTGATGAGTTGAGTTAACTCTTGATGCTTTTGTGTCACACTAAAGCCATGGTGATAAATAGGTTGTGTATTGTTAATATGCATTTGAGTTGAGGGTAATTGTTAGTCCCAATTGATTCTTGATGAGGTTATTTTAGGACAACTGAAATTTTTCCTTTCTTTTACCTTGAGGAGGTGGGAATTACATTGTTTGCTTGAGGACAAGCAAAAGCTTAAGTTTGGGGGAGTTGATAACTAGGGATTCTAGCCTATTTTATGCTCCTTTTTGCTTAGGTTTTGGATTAAAAATATGTACAAGTATTCCCGAAAGCTAACTTATTTTGGTTGTCTGTAGTGTTTGGTCAAAAAAAGACAAGAAAGTTATAACCAGCTCATAAAGGAGTGAAACTTGCACAAGTTCAAAGCTGAGTCAAAAGGGCGCTGACAGCGAAGAAATAGAAGCGAACGCGAAGGTTTCACCACTGAGACGGTCTTAACTACGCTCTCAGCGGTAGCAAGGTTCAGAGAGTCATTTATTGGTCTTAACAGTCACCGTTGCCCGCGGTGAAATTGCACTGCAGCGGTATTATCTGACGCGACTGCGGTCCAATTCTCGCCCTCAACGAAATGAAAAATCAGAGAACTATAGTTGGAGCTCAAATTGTAAGGCACAGTCCGCGAACATATTTTGCGGCCGCAGTTGAAGGAGCGCTGAGGCGGGTGATTTCCTGCTCCCAGCGAACTCAAGCTCAGATCCACCTCAGAAGAGAAGAACTGTGGTTCGCGCTTGCTTTTGCGCGGCCACGGAAGTCCTAGCGCTGAGGTGACCTATTTTTCACTATCAGCGGAATCTCTATAGCGGCAATTTTGTCCAAAAGATTTAGTTGTGTATAAATAATTCTTTTTCAGATTTTTAGGGAATCTGATTTTTTGGGGAGCACGTGAACAACCGCTTCTTGCTTTTTAGAGTAATTTTAGAACATCTTTAGCAATTAATCTTAGATTTTACTCTTGTAATTACTTTTTTATGGCTTATATTTCATCTCCATCTTTGATTTGTTCTTTGATTATGAGTAGCTAAACCCATTAGCTAGGGTTGTGACCCAACCCTAATGTGAGTATTTAATGGGTCTTCAATTTTAGGGCTTAAATGTTTATAGGTTAATGATATTTATCTTGACTCATGCTTTAATTGTTGAATTGGTGGTTGCAAACACTAATTTGTGCCTTTTTGACTTAGGCTCTTCTTGAGAAAGAGAGACTAAGTCTAGGAAGTTTAGGCTAACAAAAAATTGGGGTGCATTCAAGAGATTGATAGCCCCAATTAAAGGGTTAAACCTAGAGATAGTAATACCCGACTGGAGCCAATGTTGCTTGCATTGTTCAAACACTCAATTAGGCTTGAGAAAACCAATTAGGGAAAAGTCACTCAAACTACCGAGAGGTATAGAGTGAGTAATTATGTTTAATATATCATGATCCCAATTACAACAAGTTTGCCCTAAGTTTTAGACCCCGTTGGATACTTACCTAGGTGTAAGTCACTTCCCTAGTGCCTTTTTACCAATTAAAAATACCCTTACAAAAATATCATACTTAGCTTATTTTCATTCTTCATTAGTGTTAAAAGTAGAATATGAATCAAAACGAAGCATGATTGGAAGTGAAATTAAGAACATCGCACATAGCTAGATTAGATAGAAACTCAATTCCAAACGAATATTAGCTCTCTGTAGAAATCGATCCCGACCTCTCAAATAAAAGTTGCATCGACCACTCTTGCCATTCTATAGTGCTATAGGGTTGGAGCCGATCAGGGGACTACCCTACACGAACGCGTCCACACCCACGCGAACACGTAGCATTGGATGGGTTGAGATGGGACTTGACCATTATTCTACATGAACACGATGCAGGGATCACGAACGTAGAGGCTAGGGGGGCTATGCCTACGCGAACGTGTAGGTAAACTCGCGATCGCATAAGCCAGTGAGGCTTTGCTCTTCGCAAAAGTATCAGGTTTCACGTAAACGCGATGAATACCTGACATCCAGTGATTAAAAACGGACCAATTACCGGAGTTTGCCCAATTCTTTCAAAATTTCAAAACTAGAAAACCTTAGAGGCGATTTTCCCAAGAGATTTTATTCCCCAATTTATTGGTAAGTGATTCTAACCTACTTTCTTTCAATTACCCATTATATTTCATAAGTTTTCAACCTAAAATCTAGGATTTTCATGGTGGAAATTGGGGGTTTGAGTAGAATTAGGAAATTTTGTAAAATTGGAATTTACATCTCAAATTGAGGTCGAATTTTGAAACAAATTACATAACCGGGCTCGGGGTGAATGGTTAAATAGATTTTGATCCGAACCTCAGGTTTTGATTTAGCGGGCCTTGGTCAATTTTTGACTTTTTGGGAGAAAGTTTTGAAATTCTAAACTTTTGAATTTTAATAGATTCTTTTAGCAATATTTGATATTTTTGAGTCAATTGTGACTAGATACGAGTGGTTTGGAGGCGGATTCTAGGGGAAGGCCCCGGTAGAGCTCTGAATTGGCTGTGAAGTGAGGTAAGTATTGATTATAACCTTGACTTGAGGGAATTAGGAACCCTCGGACTATGTGCTATGTGAATTTTATGTGTTGCGGCGCATATGCGAGGTGATGAGTGCTTATACACCGAATTACTTGTTTTCCCTGATTTTCCGCTTTTCCTTAATTATCTCATTTCCTTTCTTAAATGTGATATGCCTTAAATGCCTTCCATGCCTATTTGCTACCTATTAATCAGTGTTTACTTCTGTTATTAATGTTAGATCCTTTCCCATTTTCATGATTTGCTGCTACTTGTCTTAACTAACTTACTTGTACCTTCTAAATTGTCATTTACCGAACTTGATTTGCTGTATAGTATCACCTATGTGAATTCCCATGTTGTACAAGGATTCCTTTTGGTTCAGTTTGATATTTATTGATTGTAAAGGTTCTCGTGATTTGAATTATTTATTTGACTATGCACACTGAGTATTTTGTACTGATATGGTGGGATCGGGTTGCACGCCGCAACATCTAAAATAAGGGTAGATTGATATGGTAGAATAAGGGTGAATTTATACTGATACGATGGGATCGGGTTGCATGCCGCAATAGGTGGAATAAGGGTGAATGATACAGTGAAATAAGGGTGAATTATGTTACTGATATTTATATGGTGGAATAAGGGTGAATTTTTACTGATACGGTGGGATTAGATTGCACGCTACAATAGGTAGAATAAGGGTGAATTGATATAGTGAAATAAGGGTGAATTATGATATTGATATTGATATATGGTGGGATCGGGTTATGAGCCGCAACACACACACACACACACATATTTTATTCTGTTGACGTTATTACGGTAAAATAAGAGAGGATTCTGTATTGTACGGTAGGATCGGGTTGCGCGCCACAACAACATATATGTTCCATTTCCTTGAGCTGTGTTGGTTTTTCAATATTCTCAATTGAAACTCTAAGGATTGGTAATTCTGAATGACACTGGCTTAATTTTTGAGGTTGTAGCTATTATTTTCAGTTGATTGCCTTATTTTGTTCCGTATTTCCTTTTCTACTTTTATTATATACTGCGTACAGGTTGTAGTGTAGGTGACCAGCCTTAGCCTCGTCACTACTACATCGAGATTAGGCTCGGTACTTACAGGGTATATGGGGCTGGTTGTACTCATACTACACTCTGTACTTCTTGTGTAGATTTTGGAGTCAGTTCCATCGGTAGCTATTAGTGTGCTTGGATTAATCAGTTTTGCAGAGACTTGAGGTACAGCTGCTCAGCGCCCGTAGCTCCTGGAGTCCCCTCTCCCTTTTATTTAGCTATGTATTTTCCTTCAGACAGTTTTATATTTATTTTGGATCCTTGTATGTACTATTCTAGTAGCTCATGTACTTGTGACACTGGGTCTAAGGATTTTAGCCGATGGTTGGCTATTTTTAGCTTCCGCAATTTTCTTTGGATGGTTACAGTTATTTTAGTTCTTCTCTTTATTTAATCTAAACTGTTAAAAATGAATAAATTGTTCTAACGTTGGCTTGCCTAGAAAGTGAAATGTTAGGCGCCATCACGATCCTGACGGTGGAAATTCGTGACACTTGCCTTGTCTCAAAGCTCACTTTCCGGCCACAAATTCACTCTAAAGACCCCACTTGGTGTTGAACAATCCACAACTAGCCAAATGTTATATAAAATAATTAATAAACGATCAAGAGTTAATAACTTAACTATTAGAGTAATTACCCAACCCAAATTGGAAGATTCCTGAAAATTTATCCTTGGGCTCACGTGCCCAAATTTCGGATATTTTTGAAGAAAGTTATTACCCATAACCTCCTGAATTCAAATATATAATTTTCACTCAATTCCATAACCATTTTCGTGGTTAAATTCTATTTTTATCAAAATCTAGGTTTTTCATCTAAACCCATAATTTTCACAATTTTATACATTAAAATCTACCCATAATCTATGTATTTAACTTACATCGAATAGAAATTACTTACCTCCAATAGCTAGATGAAAATCTCTCTATAGGAAGCTCCAAAATCGCCCCAAGAAGTGAAATAAATGAACCAGAATGGCCTAAGTTCGCAATAAATGGACCTCACTGCCTCTAGGACTTCCACTTCTGCGGATCCATGACCGCATCTGCGACTCTGCTTCTACAGAGAAAGCCTCACAAATGCGGCTCTCCTTCAGTTGTCCCCTTCTGCATCTGTGAACCACAGGCCCGCTTCTGCGGCACGCGTGCTGCACCTTCGGCATTGCCGCTTCTACGATTCCTTCCATCGCACCTGTGTGTTCGTAGGTGTGCACCATGTCCCGTATCTGCAGTTTCTGGGCTGCCTACGCTGGGCTGCTTCTGCGACGGCTGGCTCGCCTCTGCGTGCTCGCACCTGCGGCTAGCTCTCTGTAGGTGTGATTACACAACAAGCTTGTGCTTCAGATGTTCTTCCAATTCCAAATGAGTTTCGTGCCTCGTCCGAATGGCATTCGGGGCACCCGAGGCCCGTCCAACCATACCAACAAGTTTGTAATTATGAAACAGACTTGCTCAAACTCTCGAAACGCATAAAACAATATCAAAACCTAAAAATCACACTCCAAACCAAATCGAATCAACTTATGAACTTCAAGTTCTTCCAACTTACTCCGAACGCGCCGTATCATACTTAGACTACTCGGAATGACACCAAAATTTGCGTACAAGTCTTAAATCACCATACAGAAGTATTCCCAGGTTTGGAATCCTAAACAAACCTCGATAACACCAAAATCTACTCTAAATCAAATTTAAAGAACTTCAAAACTTTCAATTAGCCAACTTTCAATATTAAGCGGGGAAATGCTCCCGGGTCATCCAAAACACAATCTGAACACATGCCCAAGTCAAAAATCATCATACGAACCTATTGGGGCTGTCAAATTCCAGTTCCGAGATCGTTTACTCAAAACGTTGACTCAAGTCAAACTTAGCCCTTTTTAGCCAACATTAAGGAACCTAGTGTCCCGATTTCAATCGAACCCCTTTCAAAACTGAACTAACCATCTCCGCAAGTCATAAAACAATTAAAGCACATATGGAGAGTTTTATTCAGGGGAAGAGGGATCTAGAAAGAAAAACGACCGGTTGGATCGTTACACAACCAGCTATGGTTTCATCTAGGAATTTCTACTAAAATTTTTGAACTTGAGGATTTACCTCCTCACTTGTGTTCTAAGATTGAAGTGTACGATGAAATCAAATGGATTATTGCATCAACAGAGGAGACATTAGTGTAATGGTGCACTGTGGGCCGGGCCTTAACCGCACCGGACCGGGCCCGCGGTCCTAACGGGCCTAACAGACCTAACGGGCCGGTCCTGGCGGACCGGTCTTAACGGTTCTTTAAAGCCCATGGAGGGCCGGTTATTCCTAGAAAGCACACGAGCCCGGGACCGCTAAGCCCGAAACCGGCTGGCGGGTCTGGGCCGGGCCTAATGGCTAGTTCTTATTTTAAAAAAAAATTTAAAAATTCCAACGGTCAAAATTTAAAAAGTAGCCATTTGGGCTGCAATTTTGACTGTTTGGATGTTTAGAAAATAACCATTTGGCCCACAAACTTTATATAATTACACTTTTTCCCAAATCTCAACTATAAATACCCCCTCATTCTTTCATTTTTACTCACCAATTCATCAATCTCTCTACTATAATTGCTTATTTTATTGTTGAAATTTCGTGAAAAATTGTGAAGTTGGTGAATTGAAGTATTCAAGTCTTCAACGATTTTCAATTTTCAAGAAGTTGTTCGGCAATTCGGTAAACGCGTTCCAACTCTTAAGTTTTAATATTATAGTTTTGTTAGTTTTATTTAGTATAATTATAATTAATATGGCATTTTCTTTGAAAAATATTTTTGGTGGTAAGGGTAAAGCTAAAATTGGTGAAAGTAGTGGCCAACCTACTACCCTTCCCCCGGCTCCCCGACCCAGACCTGGTAGACGTCCTGCTGCTCCTATTATTCTTGATAGTGATAACCCCTGTTTTCAATTTTTCGATAGTCAATTTTGCCATAATGTTGCACCAGGTCAAAATTTAGATGATGAAACTATGAATGCTCTTTATCCTAATGAAACTATCTTTGAAAATGATGAGGAAAATAAGGATGAAGATGAAACCCAACCGGATTTAGATGATACACCTACTAGTCCTGTTAATAACCTAACTGATGTACCGTCCGACCCACTTGTAGAAACCCCTAGTTTTAATAGACAACCTTCTAAACGCCTAGAAACATCATTAGTTTGGAATTTTTTTACTCAAGTAAGAGAACAAAATAAGGCTAAGTGTAAAACATGTGAGAAATTACTGGCGCATAAATATACTGGAGACCGTAGGGGCACGGGTAGTTTGACTAGGCACATAAAAACACACCCTAGAGTACCTTGTTGTGCTCATTCCATTGGGGGGAGGAAGACTAAGAAAGATATTCCATTTTTGGTAATAAAAATTATAATACATGCCCTTGAATATCTTTTTGCAATATTTTTTTGGCTTTAACTTGCAATTATTTATAAGCTATAATATATATACATAACATACAATATATACTACAAGAAAATCTATATATATATACATAACATACAATATATATCCTGGTGTAGATTATCAGAGCCTAGGATTTTCATGGTAAATATGTAATAGATATGAAATATTCAACATAGATATGAAGCTTTTGGAATGGATCTGGGAGAAACAAGTACTAAAAGTACTAGACTTGAAGAGGTAGATATACCTCAAAACCTTGATTTATTAAATAAATGGACAATTCCTAAAGTTTCTATAAAAACCATTTATGATTATGGTTGGTTTGATAAACTTTCTTCTAAACAATTGATAAAAACGACTGAACAGTCTTTAGCATTAAATTCGTCTGAACAGACTATTCGTTTGTTAAACAAGCATGATATAGATTTATATAAACATCATTACCATTATGTGCATATTGGTATGGTTCAAATTGCATTTAAACCTTTAACCCTTAAAGGATTACCAGAGACCTTTTTAGCAGCTCTTAGAGATGCTAGAAATCTAAACTTCAGACAGTCTCTGATGGGTTCGATTGAATCTACTGTGGCCTATGGTCTAGTATATTTTAATACTCAACCCAATATGCAACTATCTCTTTCTGATGTTAATATTCTTGATGCCTTGACTTTAAATGTGAAAACGCATGGTTATAATTATGTGCCTGGTTCTGAACTTATATGTCTGTCTTATATGATTTATTTTAAATTATTATCTACTTTGAATCCTAGATGTAAGTTATATGATACATCAGATCAGACCATACTGGTAGAAACCAACTTTGCAAGGTCCAAGGTCACCACTAGGAGACCTATTAGGTGGGAAGAAATTAATTTCCCAACTACTTGGACTTTAAATTCGGTTATATCCCCAAGTCAGATTACTAACGACTTGTCGAATACTGAATTTTTGCATGTTACTCAAAATCCGGATGGTAGGATTTGTATTCAATTTGATGATAAGTCTACTATTTATAATAGACATTCGTTTTCTAATCATAGACTTTTACCTGCTATTTAACATATTTCTCCTGTTGAACCAGTCTATGGTCCAGCTCGCAATCGTGCAGCCTCTTTACACACTATTGCTAGTAAAGTTAGTAATAAGCCTGTCGAAAGAGTTGAAAGGGTTAAAGTTAACCCTCAATCAAATATTGTTCAGGACAATGACAATATTTCAGATAAGGATATTCCTTTTGTATCCGAGATGGATTTCGACCCCAATAGTACTTAATGATTCCACACCAAATTGATTTTAGCCCCGGTTCTCGGGCACGAAAATATATTCAGAATGAATTTTTTAGTGATAAATGGAGCCAGTTTAAAACGTGGTTTTTTTATGCTTATAGCAAAGATGATTTGAATAATATTTCTCAAGAATTTTATGAAAGTTGTGCCCTGCATAATCAAATTATGTATTTTGTTCCTTGGTTTATAACAACTTATTTGCCTCTTTATATAAAAGTATTAGAAAGATCTTATAAAGATGGGAGTGGTAATATTATTAAAGCTATTTATCCTCCTTAGGCCCCCTTTATTTTACCTAATAATACTGGTATTACCTTCACTGCTTTTCAAAAATTTATTGATGATAATGTTGCAGCTATTAGTATCACAGAAATTAATAAATTGATTTCTCAAAACAATTATTTGGGTTTATATTTAAAGATTTTAGGAGAACATATTGGTTCTCTTGATAAAAAACTTGATGATTTGACTATTTTAATAAAGGAAGTGAGTACTAAGAAAAGACCAACTGATATTGCCTCCACTTCAGGAAGTAAAACAGTTGATCAAGATATTCTTACTCATATTCAAAGACCTCCTGAGATTCAGGATTTTAAATTTAAATCTCTTGATGACTTAGAACAACTCCTTGATAAAAAGCTTTCTGGTTTGAATGTTAGACCAATTGATTTATCTAAAAAATTTGCTGATAGAATTGAGATCGTTTCTGATTATAAAACTGAGATATGGTCAGAGTTTAATAAACTCAAAGGTATAGTTAAACCCAATAGTAGGTATGCTGACAAACCTAGGATGCAAACTTACTAGTATCCCCATCCTACTCCTCAAGATGTGTTGATTGAGGAACGTGATTGGAATCAGACTAATACGTCTTATAGCGGTTCCGAAATTTATGAATGGAATCTTAATGGTTTAACTGATAGACAATTAACCATTCTCGTACATAGAATGCTTATGTATTCGACTATCTGCAAAAGTGTTAAAAATACGGATAGAACTATTTGCAAAATGATTGTTGCAGGTTTTACTGGCCAACTTCGTGGCTAGTGGGATAGCTATTTATCTATTGAAGAGAATGCTTTCGTTATTAATGCTACAGCCGTAGACGAGGGTGTTGATAACATAGGTATGGCTCTAGTTAAGGGTAGAGAAGATGCAGTATATACACTTATCCTTACAATTTTAGAGCATTTCAATGGTCGATTTACCTCAAACCATGAGACCATCAGAACCTTACTTAATGGGCTTAGATGTAAGACCCTAAGTGAATTTAGATGGTATAAAGATACTTTTATGAGTAGGGTTATGGAACTACCCGAGAATAAATATGAGCATTGGAAAGCCAAGTTTATAGACGGCCTCCCTTCCTTATTTGCTGAAAGAGTAAGGAAAGTATTAAGCGGTAGTTACGGTAAAATTCAGTATGGTAATTATACCTATGGTAAACTTATAGGAGTATGTACACAAGAAGGATTAAACTTGTGTAATGATCTAAAGCTTTCTAGACAGCTTAAGATTGATAAGCTTAAAGAGAAATCCCAATTAGGTGACTTCTGTACCCAGTTCGGTTTACCCGGAACTTCTACTCAAAGTAGGAAGAAAAAAAATAGATATCATAGGTATCCTTACCCGGATAGCCCGTATAAGAAAAAGAGGTCTAGGTATAGGCCTAAGGAAGAGCGTGATACTAGAAAAGTGCATCGGAAATCTACTCGATTTACGAAGAATAGATCAAAGAAAGATCTCGCTGATATTAAGTGTTATAAGTGTGGAAAGTTTGGTCATATTTCTCCAAATTGCAAGCTTCAAAAGTTGAAAACCTTAGAACTCGATGATGAGTTACGCGATAAGGTTTATGGCTTGTTATACACTTCAGGATCAGAATCTGACGATTATTCTGATACTGAATCTGAAGATGAAGTTGATTTAATTGATTTATCTAATAGTGATAAAAATGTTGATACTTCTTGCACTGCGTGCAAAGGTGATATTTGTACTTGTGATAGTGACGAATTTTATAAATTACAATCACAATTTCATAATTTAAATATGAAAACTATTACATATAATAATGTAATAGAACTTTTAAAAGAAGTTACCGATGAAAAACTTCGTGAAAAAATTATTAATTTAGCTGCAAGTTCTAGTTCTAGTAGTTCAAAACCTTTTGAAAAATACAAGAACGAATTTGAATATTTTACGCCTTATTCTTTGTCTGAAATTAATAAACGACTTCATAAGTCCAGTACGCTTAGCAGAGATGCTTCTTTTGATGATTTAAAAGAAGAAATTGAAAATTTGAAAAGGTATATTAAGTCACTTAAGCAAAATCAAATGATTTGCGATCATCGAATTACGCAAATTGAGAAAAATAATTCTCTACCTGAATTTTCGACGAAAGAAATTTCTGAATTTTCTAATGATAAAGGAAAAGAGATTTTTGATCTGACTAAAGAAAAATCTGATATGTTTTTAAGTATGACGCAAATTATTACTGCGCATAAATCGTATATTAAATGTACTATTTTGATCGATAATAATTTTTCTATAACTGATGTAGCCATGATTGATAGTGGTGCTGATGTAAGCTGCATTCAGGAACGATTAATTCCAACTAAATATTTTCAAAAGACCACTCATTTGGTTAAATCCGCTTTTGGTCATGCTTTAGACATAAAGTACAAATTACCAAATACTCATATTTCCCAAAATAAAGTCTGTATTCCTCATTTCATTTTTTTGGTAAAAAACGTTATACCCTCCGATTATACTTGGAACCCCTTTTATTAATGCTATTTACCCTTTTAATAACATAGATGCACAGGGTTTTTCTGCTACTTATCAAAATAAAAAGATAAGTTATTCTTTTGTTACAGATCCCGTAACTAGAGATATTAACGCCTTGATTAATATGAAACAAAGGCATGTTGATTCATTACAATTAGAAATATTAAGCATGAATATATTCGATACTTTACAATCTGTTAAGGTTCAGCAAAAGATTAAATTGATTGCTGAAAAGATGGTTGTTGATGTTTACGTCGATCACCCTAGTGCCTTTTGGAACCGAAAAAGGCATATTGTAACTCTTCCTTACGAATAAAACTTCTCCGAGGATGATATTCCTACTAAATCTCGACCTTGCCAGATGAATGCTGAGCTAGTTGAATTCTGCAAAAACGAGATTGACAACTTGTTACAAAAGGGTTTGATAAAACCCTCAAAATCTCCTTGGTCATGTTCTGCCTTTTATGTTAATAATGCTGCAGAAAAGAAACGAGGTATTCCTCGATTAGTTATAAATTATAAACCATTAAATAAACATGTAAAATGGATTAGATATCCTATCCCCAATAAAAGGGACTTGCTATCTAGATTATATGACGCCAATATATTTTCAAAATTCGATTTAAAATCTGGATATTGGTAAATTCAAATTTTTAAAGAGCATACTTATAGAACTGCTTTTAATGTTCCATTTGGGCAATATGAATGGAATGTTATGCCATTTGGTTTAAAAAATGCCCCTTCTGAATTTCAAAAAATTATGAATGATATTTTTAACCCTTATCTAGATTTTATCATCGTTTATATTGACGACATATTAGTATTTTCTAAAACATTGGAGATGCATATTAAGCATCTTGATATTTTTAAGAAAATTGTAATACAAAACGGTTTAGTAATTTCTAAACCAAAAATGAGTCTATTCCAAACAAATGTTCGTTTGTTAGGTCATAATATTTGGCAGGGAAAAATTATCCCAATACAAAGATCAATTGATTTTGCCTCAAAATTTCCTGATGTTATTACTGACAGGACTCAATTACAAAGATTTTTGGGAAGTTTGAATTATATATCCCCTTTCTACAAAAGTTTATCTCGTGATCTAGCCCCTCTATACGATAGGCTGAAAAAGGATCATAGGCAGCCTTGGACTGACCAGCATACGGCATTAATCAAAAGTATTAAACAACGTGTTAAGTCTTTACCTTGCTTAACTCTTGCTAATCCTACATGTCAAAAAATTATCGAGACAGATGCGTCTAACATTGGCTATGGAGGGATTTTAAAACAAGTAAATTCCAACAATAAGAGTGAATACCTGATAAGATTTCACTTTGGTAAATGGACCGAAGCCCGGAAGAAATATGCTACTGTGGCTCATGAAATGTTGACTATTGTTAAATGTGTTTTAAAATTTCAAGACGATTTATATAATCAAAAGTTTTTAATAAAAACTGATGCTCAATCTGTTAAATATATGTTTGACAAAGATTTCAAACATGATGCGTCTAAGTTAATATTTGCTAGATGGCAAGCTCAGCTAGCGCCTTTTGATTTTGAAATTCAATACAAAAAAGGAATTGATAATTCCCTTCCGGATTTCTTATCCCGAGAATACCTTGATTAATTATGAATTTTTATACGACCTTTTTAGAAGAAGAAGTATTAATTACTATCATTAAAGTGGTTAGATTAAATCGAGATCTACAAAGTTTCATAATTGACTTAATAATTGAAGAGATTGTTGATAACCAGATTAATTATTATAATCATATTCTTAAATGGAATTCATTCCTAGACTAATATTATTAGGGATGAAATTCTGGATTATTGCTTCTTAGAATAAATTGATTTATTATTTGTGCAGAATGGACCTTCATGGGCCACCAGAGGCAGAGGTAGGGGAATATCATCCCTTAGTAAATCATATTCTCAAGGATCGTCATACGGATTCTCATCAAATTCTCTAGTAATACAAGCAGGGAAAAAGAGTTTAATAAACTCAAAGGTTTTCCATAAAGGAGATTCTTCATCAGGTCCGTCTATACATCTGGATGATATTTCAGAAGATGATCCATTATATGGTCATCTACAGGCATATTTGGCTTCCAAAAAGCAAGTAATACGTTTGCTTCCATCGCTAGAGATGAAAACAACGATGATATTAAGTCTTACGAAAAATTACCAAAGAAAGAAATGATATTTCTCCTAGAAAACTCTGAGATTCAGAGAAAAGATGAACCATGGAAGATATTCCAGAGATATCTGATTAATGGATTATATTACCCGGGTGAATCATATAAAACCCGCATTTATTATGAGACTATTCTAATCAGTACAGGTAGTGCAGAATTCCAGCACTTTTCGGGTTATAACACAAATGAAAACGTTTATAACTTTTCAAAAATCATTATTAAACAAATTATATTTGTTGAAGAATGGGGGATTTCAACAATGAAAGAAAGACAGATAAGCCTTAATAAATCACCTATGAATTTTACTTATTGGGATTATATCCAAGCATTTGATAGGGTGCTTTATTATAATAATGAGAGGCATAAACATACTTGGTTTATTAAAGTATGTGCAAAGGTATTTACAGGACCAATCCCTAACTGGTTTTTAAATTGGTGGTCATACCACGGTCCCACAACGAAAATCCTGTCTGAACCATTCCTTAAGTTATACAAAGAATGGGCAAAAGTTTCACCATTCCTAACCGAGTTATATCACGCAGATCATATCTATTACCTAGAGAAAATTGATCAAATTTGCTTCTTTATTGAATTCTCTATCTCATGGATTCATAAATGGACTCCTGAATTAGGTTTTACGGAGGAACAAATCCCTTGCTTATATAGGGTATTTTACAACAATTTTTGGGACAAATTGATGAAGAATGATCCCAAAACAAAAACATTATATGGACAAGAATTATTGGATTCTATTAAAACACAAATCCAAGTATACTTGTCCACTCCACATAAAGAAATATTTGATGACAGCTCCGTCAAACATGTTGCTCGAAGAATTTCGGTTCAAGACGGAGATAAAACCGAATTAGTAAATAAATATCTGGAAGAAGTAAAAAGAAATTTACTTCAAACTTTGAATCAATGTGAAAGATCAGACACATCAATGCACAGTGAAACAAGTGGCAATGATATCGCGGAAGAAGATTCACAGCCAATGCAACCAGAAATAATATTATCTGACAAGGAGAAAGAAAAGGTGGAAAAATTCCTCCAACAAATGAACGATTTAGACAGAAGAGGACTTTGACTAAAAGCAGCTGAAGACCCCACACAACAGTAGATACACTGTTCCTAACAGTAGAAACGTTGTATAAGGGACCCAGATGTGGGACCCAATCTACTATTTATAGATTCTTTATGTTTTTTTTTCTTTAAATAAAAGACCTCTTCATTTGAAAAGGCAGGTCGTGAAAAAACCCCTCTCTCTCTAAGAAGTCTCTCTCTCTCTCTTGTAAAGACTTTTAGCTTCTTAGCTTCTTCATTTTGTAAATCAGTGGAAGTAAATAAAGTTTCGAAGTTCAGTTCACCATCTTCAGGGCCTTGCATCCCGGCCTTAAAGGTATTTGTTTATTTTAATTTTTATAAGTATTTAATTACTTTGTTTCTCTCCCCAGCCGTGACTATGTCCGGCTAAACGGATTCATATCTATGTTGAAGAACTAATTTCTCTTGCATATTAACCATGAAGAATCCAGACTCTTTCAAAATATAAAGGAATTTTAATATAGTTTCTTGGCTTGGTTCCAAGATGGTGGTACAGTCGACTCTGGTACTACTCTTATTGGTTTTGCCTTAGTGGCTACGTCTAGCCAGCTGTGACATTAAAGCCCGCTGAAGTTGTCAAAAGGGCTATCCCTTTCACAGTTAGAACTGCTAGACACATGGGCTCAAGAGTATGTATCGGACCTAGACAGGCCCCTTGCTTGGGTAAAAGGATAGATCCTTCCATACAGTCATTAAGACTATAATAAAATTCCTGTATATTTCAAATCTTTACTGGTCGTGCGGACTACCGCCAACCTTCAAAGGTACTGAAACAGCTAGATCTGGATGGCCGTGTGCGGACTACCGCCCGCCTGCCCTGATCCTGGTGAGTGGTCTTTTGAAAATATTTAGTTGGAATTAATCCTTCCTGAATGCAGCTTACATCAGCACCACTATCAATCATGGCTACATCAGTTATAGAAAAATTATTATCGATCAAAATAGTACATTTAATATACCATTTATGCGCGGTAATAATTTGCATCATACCTAAAAACATATTAGATTTTTCTTCAGTCAGATCAGAAATCTCTTTTCCTTTATCATTAGAAAATTCAGAAATTTCTTTCGTCGAAAATTCAGGCAGAGAATTATTTTTCTCAATTTGCGTAATTCGATGATCGCAAATCATTTGATTTTGCTTAAGAGACTGTCAGATACATACTCTTAGCCCATGTGTCTAGCAGTTCTAACTGTGAAAGGGATAGCTCTTTTGACAACTTCAGCGGGCTTTAATGTCACAGCTGGCTAGACGTAGCCACTAAGGCAAAGCCAATAAGAGTAGTACCAGAGTCGACTGTACCACCATCTTGGAACCAAGCCAAGAAACTATATTAAAATTCCTTTATATTTTGAAATAGTCTGGATTCTTCATGGTTAATATGCAAGAGAAATTAGTTCTTCAACATAGATATGAATCCGTTTAGCCGGACATAGTCACGGCTGGGGAGAGAAATAAAGTAATTAAACACTTATAAAAATTAAAATAAACAAATACCGATACCATTTACACCAGGATCAGGGTAGGTGGGCGGTAGTCCGCACACGGCCATCCAGATCTAGCTGTTTCAGTACCATAAAAAGATAAATTATTCTTTTGTTACAGATCCCTTATATATACTATACTAGTATACTATATATACTACAAAACAAGATTTTTCAAAATTCAAAATGAGGGCCCCACCCCCAATGACCACCAATGGCCATATTGCACAAATAGTTGTTTTTTTTAATTTACAAAACTAACCTTCTCTAACACTATAAATACCTCCCTCCCTCTTCTTTATTTCAATACTCAATACTCATTTCTCAATCTAAATTTCTCTCAATCTCTCAATCTCCAATTTTCAAGACTTCAAGTCTCAATCTTAATTTTCAAGTTACATCATGCCTCGTTCGGAAAGAGTGCGCTTATTTGTTTCGCACTACTATGAACTGCTTGAAGAAAATGAAGAAGGCCAAATATTAAAATGCAAGAACTGTGGAAGAGTCTTAAATTTTCGTTCAGGGTGTACCACAGGCATTTTAAGGAGGCATATAACGTATTGTGTTGATGGTATTTATCCGCAAATTCGTCTTTAAGATATTTCAACAATTTGTGTTATTTTAAAATTATTAGACGTATTTATGTTTCATGTTGTACTTTCTTATTAGTTTATTATGCATGACAATTTAGTTTTACTATTGTTTTGTTATTTTACTTTTTCGTCAAGCACTTTAATAATTAGATTTCTACATATATATTACATATATATTTTATATAGCCATGATATGGTTTACAAGAAATTGCCTTAAACAAAAAAAATTAAAAAAAAAAGAAGACAAAACCCGGAAATAAAAAAAGCCCGTTAGGCCCGCTAAGCCCACGAGCCCGGCCCGTTTAGCCCAGGACCATATGGGCTTAGGCCCGTCACGGGCTGGTTCCACCCGTTGAGCCCACGAAGCCCGGGACCGTGAGGCCCGGGACCGCCAGAGCCCAGGCCCGCCAAACCAGGCCCGTTAAGCCCTGCCCGTTTGACCCATTTAGGCCCGGGCCCGGCCCAGAATATAGCACTACATTAGTGAAACATCTGCGGGGGAGGGGAGGGGGGGGGGGGGGGCGGTTACTCAGAAAGACCTGAAATTTAGTCGGCTGCTCATTTGGGTAGACTTTTCAACAATTATTATAAGCTACAACAACTCAAGAAATCAAAAAAAACAATATTTAGATCTGGAAAAAAAAAACTCAAGCAATTAATTAAGCAAAAAACATCCTCAATTCTCAGCAACTACAAAAATATCATCCTATTAAAGGCCCTTACAACAGTCAGTATAATCATGGATAAAAGTTTAAACTATCAAGTCTTCTTGTTAGTGTAGACTTCATGCTTCTCTTACAAAACAACAACAACAACTACCCGATAAAATCCCACCAAATGGGGTTTGGGGAGGGTAATGTGTACACAGACCTTACTCCTATCTCGATAGGACAGAGAGGTTGTTTCCGATAGACCCTCGGCGCTTCTCTTACAAAACATATCTTGAATTACCTATTTAGCAATCACCCTTGTAGTTGTATGTTTACTTTGAAACTCTCTTTGATTCCTCTCATGTTATGGGTAGTACGTACGCACACCTTGCAACAACTATCCTATAAATTTCAGCTATATCAAATTTACCTTTTATCACAATATACCATATCAATATAATTCCTCTTGCCATGTCAAAATAGGTATGGTAATACTTTGTTATTGAAGTAAAATGTGCTACAATTGAGTAGGAAAAGATGTACATTGGATCATTCTGCTCCTGACAACAAATCTTACATTTGATCATTCACAATACCCTATTTAGCCAATTTTATCTTTTGCACCCAACATGCTCCAAGTTGCCAGGTTCATGCTGAACAACCACTTTGGAAGTGCATGATTGTTGCAACTGGTTTATCTTTATGATTAGAATTTTGTTGTAGTTTAGTTATGTCCATTATAGTAGCTCCAATGTATTGTCTAGCTTTAATAATCTTCAGTAGCATCTAAGAGGCTTGCTTTGGTTCTTTTTGTCGTATCTGTCTTATTTTACCTTTATATATGAACATATTGAACTCAAAATTTGTCTTTCTCGCTATTTAAAGTTTACAGCAACTTGCATATAGATGCTCGTTCCATATCTCTATATTCAAAATGTTGTAGCCACCTGCAGTTCTTTGCCAATACACTTTATCCCTCCAAGTCTTTGACAATTCAGCTCCCTAAGTCCACAATAAAGTCCTACATGTGGTGAATGACTATCTTTAGTAGTACAAAGATGTGAGACCAGAAAATTTTGATGGAGAACAATATATTAGTATTCTTTAGAAAAAAGGGCCAAAATTGTCCTTGTACTTTAAGAAATAAACAATTATACCCTGGGTTAAAAGTTGGTAGCATAAATGCCCCAGCCGTGACAATTTAGGCACGTTTTTGCGCTTTTTCACTAACATGCCCAATTTTTAAATTTCAAATATAATTTTACCTCATTTTTTGAATTAATATATATCCCCCTTTTTTCAAGATCCCACCACTCCTCCACCCCAATTTTATACCCCATCCAGCCCCCTTTTTACTTATTATTTTTTATTCTCTTTCTTCTCTCTTTCTTCTTCCCCTGAAAATTATTATTTTCCATAAAACCACATTCCATTATAGTATTAGATTTTTAATTTTTAATCGACCTTTATAATTGACTGTTTGGTATAAAATACCAGTTAACTTGTAGTATTGGCTTTTTGGCTCAGCAGAACGATCCGATCAGGTGAATTCTTTGAAGCTATTCTTTATAATGCCAGACAAAAATGATTCTTTAGTGGCTTTTAGTTGGTCTTCTGCTTTACTAAATTAACCAGACTCCAAAGACGAGCCAGTATTACCATACTCATTAATAGTATGTCCATCTCAGTTGCTACAGTTGTATCTTTTTTTTGCATTAGATTCACCGCATTTGAGATTGCATGATCCATGCGGTTTGTGACACCCCTTTTTACCCCTCCAAGAGATAAGTGTAAAATATTATGGATTGTGGGTTAAAGAGCTTTTCCAATTAAAGTAACAAATTTGAAGTAGGGATTATTTTATTTACAGAGTCGCCACTTGGAATTGATTTCTACTGGTGTTCCAAGTCACCTTTTATTTGAATCCCTATTCAAAGGAAGGTTTGACTCTATTATTATTGGTTTGCGAAAATAAAGTACGGGTAAAGAATTCTGTTGACCGGGGAGAAGGTGTAAGGCATTCCCTGAGTCCCGTGGTTCTAGCACGGTTGCTTTATTGACTACATTTGGCTTGAATTAAACTTGGATAAACTGTGGTTTATTTGATTTTTATGCTTTTCTTATGTCCGTTTTTATTTATTTTTAAAAAAAATTAAAGAAAAGATTTGAATAATAATCTACAACTTAACTAATGAGAGAAAATTGTTGTTATGGGTACTAATTTAAAAGATGAGAGTAATGAGAGAAAATTATCAATTGACATTGCTTAAAACTAGTAAGATGTGGGCTTGTCTTGACATTGAATGAGGCAGCCCACTATTGGGTTGATGGAGTCAAATGGGCTCATGTCCAAGACAAAATCCAAAAGCCCATATGCTTTTGGACTTTAAATCTGCAGATATGGCCTTTTAAAGCTATGTTACAGATTTAGTCATATCTTGCTATTTGCAATCCGTAGCCAACTATTTACAAAAATAAGTTTACAGATTGTCTTTCTAATCTACAACTTAACTACCTTACTAAATAAGTATTTTTTAAGAGATGAAAAAAAGATTATTGGGACTCTAAAATATAATAATAATAATAATAATAATAATAATAATAATAATAATAATAATAATAATAATAATAAATAATAATAATAATAATAAAAACTTAACTTGGTGATAACAAAGGGACAAACATGGCTACAAGGGTTCAAATTTTAATATATATGCTCCTTTCAGACAACCAAATGTCAGTGGAATTATATCTAATGCTTTGCAAAAATAAAAATAATTAAAGATGCTTAACACAATTTAATTAACTAACATATCGTTATAACATTATCAAATATTCAAGAGCATATAAAAATGAATTACAATAGAAGGATAAAGCTACTAATATTTCCAGCGTCATTATCTTTCATTCCAACTCGATTTTATGAGTTTACATGGTCCGAAAATTACCTGGACAACAGAAAGAAGAACAAATACAGCGGGGTCAGCTCTTTCCAAAATCAACAGCAAAACAATTAAACGGGCAGCAACAACAGCAAAAAACAGCGACAACCGGCAGATTCAAACCCAAGAAAATAAACTAGAAATACCCTAGCAAAACAGTACAATTATGTAACTCCAGAAAAATCTTTCAAGACTACTCTATTTTCCTTAAACAAGTTTTCCACTTAAGAATCAACTCACAAAAGCTGCTAAAGGATATTATAGCTACTGATTTTTTTTCTTTTTTTGTGTGTCTAGAGCTCCCTCAGTAAGATGGAGTGTCCTCCTTTTATATCAAAACAATCAGCTATTTCAAAAAAATTAAAAATCAATCTTTTTGACAGATTTTTCTACAAAATCTGCTCTTAAATTCAAAATGTCAGACTTTCTGGTTCAAATCTTGTCAAGTATTTCAAACAAAATCTGCTCTCCACTATTCAAAGACAGACTTTTATTCAAACACTGTCCAAAGGTCTACATTTTCTTACCAAACAATTTGACTTTTGAGTGTTGTACTCAAAGAGTCTTGAAGTAGTAAATAAACAATCAAACAAGTACCATATACTCTTAAGTATTTTTCACTACCTCACTTTTATCAACACAAAACTATTTTACTACTTCAACAAGTGCAAAAAACCGAAAATTTAACATTTCAAACTTCAAAAACTATAATTAATAATAGACAAAAATAAAATCTGAAAAAATAAAAATAAAATAGAAAAAATAGCCACAAAAGAATAGGATTTTTACCATTTTATAATTCAAGTGGCCGAAAAAATGGTGGTATGCCCAAAGAGGGTGTTCGAGGAGGTCGCCGGAATTTGGTCGGATTTTGGTCGCCGGATTTTCAGGGTAAAATTGGCATCAATAGCTAGGTCTTGGAGAGCTCTATCCATTGATGTAGGTATTGTGGTGCGGTAGTGGTTGGAGCTTCAAGAATTTGGGCAAAAAAGTGACGGAAAAGTTTCCTAGATCTAAGATTCAAGGAATTTGGGGGATTTTTGAAGGATTTGGTTTGGAGATATGGAAAGAGGAAGTTGTGGAGATTACATGGTGTGAATTTCTAGGTGTTTGGATGTGGTCCGCCGGCGGCGGCGGTGGGCGGAGCTGGGGCGGCGTAGAGAGAGTGAAGAGAGAAGAGAGAAGAAGGAGAAAAGAATTATGGGTGAAAATGAGGACAATTTTCAGATTTTTGAGGCTTTAAATACCTAAGCCAAGAGTGAATGAGATCCATTGGATCAAGATGGAATGGATGGGTACGATTTGATTTTGTTTCATTTAGTGAAACAACGTAGTTTTGAGGCAAAACTACGTAGTTTCAGACCCTTTCAATGGCAGCCCTTTATCTTGCACTCTTGGACACTTTTTCTTTCAAATTTGGCCAAATTTCTTCCTTAATCATACTTATTAAACTAATTTTACACAAATAAATTAATTAAATAACTTAATCTAATGATCAATTAACTAGATTAATTCACCAGCTGAACAGCTAGTTAATTCTTAAAATGCACAAATGAAGAAAGAACTATTTTTTTTAGTATTTTATGATAGGAAATATGCAATTAAAGTCACAAAAATTGAGAAAAATAATTAAAATAACAAAACACTAATAACTTTAGGAGGTGTTAAAATAGTGCAAAAATTAGGTGTTCACAGCTGCCCCTCTTTGCTCGAGAACATGAAGAGTTTTCGTGCAAAGAAAAGTGAATGCCATAGCTAATTTTTGCTCACATGTCACTCCAATGGAAGCAATTTTTTTTTTGAAAACAAAAGGTGACCGAACCTTGCTTCCGAGACTGCCTACATATTCTTGGCTATAAAGGAATCAGGTCAGTGTAGTTCTGAAAAAATTTGGTAGTTGGGACTACCGGACACTAGAGTTAAGACTGTTGCTGCTGTTGATGTTGTTGTCGCTATTGCTATTGCTGTTACTAGCTTCTTACATCAAAAAAAGAAAAAGAGAAGAGTACTATATATGTCTGCAAACTAAGAGTACAAAATTCCTATCTATGCGTCTTCTGGAGTCAAATATTGATTCTTGACCTGCTCACTTGCGTTGACCTTAGATTGGATTTTGATACTCTTTGAAGAAACGATTATGACTCAATTTCAGTTGCTTGCTTTCCTGATCTGAAATTGAGAAGATGAATCTTGAGAAGCTCGGTTACTGACACATTGTCAAAGTTAACTCCAACTATCCTGTGATCGAAAAACTTTTTCCTTCTGATGAAAAACTGAAACTGCAAGCTTTAATCTTCACTTGTGCTATACGGCCGAGCCTGCAAAACCATCAAAAACGAACAAAAAAAAATTCTGCCCCACTCTGGCACTAGAAAAATTTTGTGAGTTATTAGAGAAATCTGTAAATTGTCTAATTTATTGAAAAGGCAGACAAAAATAGTAGTATAAACTAGCTAAAACAGATAAAATTTGGTAACGAATGATTGTGTAACCAGGGATCGGTATCCCGTACTACTGAAAGGAAATGTAATCAGGGGCTGGTACCTTCTCTTACTAGAAGGAAATAGAATCGAGTGTTAGCACCATGTATTATTGATAAAGTGTTGAATCCTTTTAGGTGAAAAAAGGTTCGATCTAAGTTAAACTGTATTAAACAACCTGAGCAAAGATTACTTCTACCCGAAACTACGAACTGGATCCCCCTAGGCGAAACGGTTCTACCTGGGTTAAGCTACGTAAAGCACCCTGAGCGAAGAGTACTTCTACCCGGAAACTAGGAGCTGGATCCCCTAGGAGAAATGGTTCTACCTGAGTTAAGCTACGTAAAACACCCTGAGCGAAGAGTACTTCTACCGAAAACTATGAGCTGGATCCCCCTAGGTGAAACGGTTCTACCTGGGTTAAGCTACGTAAAAACAACCTGAGAGAAGAGTACTTCTACCCGGAACTATGAGCTGGATCCCCCTAGGCAAAAATGTTCTACCTGGGTTAAGCTAATGTAAAACAACCTGAGCGAAGAGTACTTCTACCCGGAACTATGAGCTTGATCCCCCTAGGCGAAAAGGTTCTACCTAGGTTAAGCTGCATAACACAACCTGAGCGAAGAGTACTTCTACCCGGAACTATGAGATGGATCCCCCTAGGCAAAACGCTTCTACCTGGGTTAAGCTACGTAAAACACCCTGAGCAAAAAGTACTTCTACTCGGAAACTATGAGCTGGATTCCCCTAGGCGAAAAGGTTCTACCTGGGTTAAGCTAATGTAAAACAACCTGAGCGAAGAGTACTTCTACCTGGAAACTATGAGTTGGATCCCCTAGGAGAAAAAGGTTCTACCTGGGTTAAGCTACATAAAAATAACCTGAACGAAGAGTACTTCTACCCGGAACTATGAGTTGGATCCCCCTAGGAGAAAAAGGTTCTACCTAGGTTAAGCTATGTAAAAATAACCTGAGCGAAGAGTACTTCTACCCGAAAACTAGGAGATGGATCCCCCTAGGCGAAACGGTTCTACCTGGGTTAAGCTACATAAAAATAGGAGGTGTAAACAATAGTGATGTGTGCCGAAAGTAAAAGAAAAATGGATATTTTAAGGAGCTTACGTTTGGTGACATTCCTTCTTTTAGAATCACCATTCTGCATACTTTATTCCTGCTTCAAACAAATAATAATTTGTGAGTTTTCAAAGTGGTGGTTGGTTTTGTGGCCTTGATTGTTTTGATCACTTGATCTCAGCCCTTTCAACTGAAACTGGTTGCTTCCTGAATACCGATTTCCTTTCTGACTCTGGAGAAACTCTAGCTTATCTAGACTTTGTCATGATGATTGGTTGGTGGAACTCAACCTTTTCGACTTTATCTTGCCTTCATAGTCCTTTTACTTCTGATTTCTCTCTTCTTCTTTTTATATTCTTTTTTTTTCATCATCATTTTTTTTTCTTTTCTTCGGAGCATTGGGGAACTTTCGGTTCCTCAAACTTTGCTGCAACGGCTAGTCGCGTGGGACATAACCTTTTCCAATTTTATTTCGCCTTCGTTGGCCTTTCTTTTCTGGCTTCTTTCTCCCAACTTCAAATTTAGAGCATTTGGGATGCCTTGGCTTTTTTAAACTCTTTGCCGAGACGGTTAGCCACGTGGGACTCAACCTTTTCAACTTCATTTGCCTTTATAGGCACTCCATTTGATTTTCTCTTTCCAACAGTTTTGATTTCGAAGCATCGGCCGCCATGGCTAGTCGGGGTCAACTTGATGCCCGTACGAGGCTGGGTGCCTTTCTGCACATTAGCTCGCGCCAAATGAGAACCCTATAAATCAGTCTTGCCATCCTTTCTTTGTCTTAGTTTCGGAACAGTGTTAGACCGAAAGGGATTCAAAGAAAACAAACAATGGAATGGAGAATGAGTTTAAAACAAGAAGTGTCCCTTTCGGGGAAAGGAAAGAAGGACTTATCTGGAGTACATGCGGACTTCAATGAACATGACATGCCTTTTGGACTGGATGCCTGATCTGTGTAAACCGTCCGACTCTCAGAAATTCATCACAATATTTTCCCCAAAATCGAGAAACCTTGTCAGGACTTTGTCGGTGCCGATGGCTGTGAGGATCCTCTTTTCGATCAGGGGCGCCCTTTGCGGGTTTTCACGAGTCCTCTCTCTTATTTTTCTTCTCGCCTTATAGTGCTCTTTACGAGTTTTCACTAACAAGACTCTCTTATTTTTCATTTCTCTTCTTACCATCGCCTCATGGTGCCCATGTGAGTTTTCACCAATAAGACTCTCTCATTTTATTTCTCTCATTTTTATTGCATCGGATCCAAGTAGTCGTATTCTCTGATCCTTGAACATTCTCACGGATTGATCGGAAGGACTTGAAAAGATTTGGGTAAAAATGATTTGGATCGAATTACAACTTTAGAACCATTCAGGCGGGATCATCGCCGGACCATTACAACATCTGCCCCAGTTTCACTTTTGGGGGAATTTGAATTTTTATTTTGGTGTGACAGAACCCCATAGAGAGATTGCCTACGTATCCTTTCGGAATCAAGTCAAACGTAGTTCAGGGAACCTTTTTTTTTCTTTCGTTTTTCTGTTTTGTTTTGTTTGCTCTTTCTTTTTCCTTTCCTTTTCCTCTTTTATTTTTCTTTTTCTTTGTCTTTTCTTCCTCTTTTTTTGTACATTTTTTTTCTTTTTCTTCTTTTTTTTTTTCATTTCATTTTTCAATAACACTTTCAGGTTCCAAAGAGGGTGTTCAAAGAATGGGAACCGGCTCAAAGGATTTGCAAAGGGTTGATAGTGTTTGGTTAGCGAGAATGAAAGCCTTCGTCATCCCAATTGGAGAATATTAGCACTATATGGAGGATCCAACATAGTACCTTTTGACTGCATTTACATTGACAGTTATTTCAGGGACATTTCCTTTGATGTGTCCCAAGTGCGACGCACTCTTTTGGTAGTACTCTTATTGCAATGTACAGACCTTTCCAATCCGGGAACCAATTTTCCTTCAGTTGTTCCAACTCTTTATTTTATTTCCTTAAACTTTATCTTCATTGCGATCTAATCCTTGATTCATTATTTCGAGGCCTGACAACTTTCAGGATCTGGGCATGAAGTCCGCTAGCAAGTCATGTTATTGAAATCTGCATTTAACAGAACTAAAAAGAGAATAAGAAAGAAAAATGACAAGATTAAGAAAAGAGACATTCCTGGAAAATGAAATATTAATTTCATTTGATTTTTTGATTTTTGATTTTTTTTATTTGATTTTTTTTTTCAATTTTTTTGAAGATAGAAGAGTTTGCATCAAAATGTAAGACAATAAGGTAAAACATCCGGATCACACCCTGAGATAATCCGGATACAGAAAGGATAGCAAGACTAGCCACTAAGACTCCCGTTTGATGGGGAACTTTCATGTTTGGCGACCATTTTTGGCTTTTCTTCTATCTCGGCAAAGGCTGCAACGACCTTCGGTGTCGGATCAAATTCCTCAGCTTCACAAATCATTCTGACCATTGGCCCAATGTTGTGGGCAGGCAACAGATTGTTCATCACATCAGAAGCTTCTTCATCCCGAAAAACGATTCTTTCAGTTTCAATCAAATCTTCAACTACCCTTTTGAGGGTCCAACGGTCCTCTGTACTGTGTCCCACTGCTCTAGAGTGGTATTCACATCTAACATCAGCTCGGTGCGAGGGGGACTCGGGGTTCGGCCATTTCGGGGCCACTGGCTGCAATAAATCTAGCCTGATTAGCTTTTGGAACAAGCTTGAATACGATTCACCAATAGGGGTGAACTGATTCTTTCTGAAAGGCTTTCTTGGGCGAGGATTGTATCGGAGATCATTTGGTTGGGGATTATATGGAGCTGGGTAAGGATGTGCATTTCTGGGAGGTGGAGCTAGGTTTTGTGTATAATGTTGTGGTCGCGTGCAAGGTTCCGCGTTCATCACTGCATACCAACAAAACCAACCACCTGAACAGAACCTGACTAATTTGCTCACACCACAACCTCGTTAGTTTTGAGACATTTAACACATAGGAAATCGCACGTTGGGGATGCAATGCACCTAATAGTTAAATATTTCTACCATGTGTTTGAACAGTTGCATGTTTCCTCCCGGCCTTAACTAACCCTTTAAGTATGTACCTCTTTTCTTTTATTTCTACCTCTATTTAATCACTCTTGTTTTTTTCGTCTCTGTCGCTTTTTATTTTTTGTCATTCTCCTTTTTTTCGGTAACTCTTTTATTTTTGTCACTCTTTTTTTCTCTCTCTTTTTTTTTCTTTTTTTTCTTTTTTTTTAGTTTATTTTTTCCTCAGTTAATTCTATGGTTATGATCGAATCCGATGGAGATTGCCTACGTATCATGACACCGCATGAATCAGATCATTACGTAGTTCAGAAAAAAAATCAGGAATAAAGTACACAAACTAACTCTCATTTTTTACTCATATACAAATAACTCCATGAAAGCTCCTAACAAGGAAAATGATTTTGGATTTTTTTTGGTAGAAAGAAAGGATTCAAAAGAAGAAAGAATTTTTTTTTTTAGATTTTAATTTTTTATTGAATTGTTGAAAGTGAGACTTCTAAAGAAGAACGATTTTTTTTTTTTGAAATTTGATTTTTTTTATTTTGTTTTTGAAATTGTTGAAAGAAAGAATTAAAAAAAATATTTTTTTTTGATTTTTTTTTGGAATTTTTTGAAATCAACACTTCTAAAGAAGAAATAAAATATTTTTAAATTTTTTTTCGATTTTTTCTTTCATTTATTTTTTTTTTTTGTGATTTTTGAAGAAAAAAAATCTGATTTTGATTTTTTTTTGTGGAAGAAAGACTTATAAAAGAAAAAAGAAGAAAATAATTTTGAATTTTTTTTTAAAATTGGGGTCTCTAAGAAATTATTTTCTAAAGAAAGAAGTAAAGGGAAATATATTTGATTTTTTTTTTTTTGGAAATTGGGGGCCAGAACCGATGAGGTTTGCCTACGTATCTCACATCCGATGAGAATCAGACCCACGTAGTTCGGTCAAACTAGGTACCTTTTTTATTAATAATTCTGCTACACTAATTTTCTAAAGTCGGTCGACAATGCAAGTAAGCCTTCCAAATGATGTATCAAGTAGCACATACGTGAACATGATGATCTCAAATAGGATACCTGCCTTATACGGACCCGGCCCCTGTGCCGAGTTTCGCTAAGTCAAATGCATGTGATGCACATAGAGCGAACCTACTAGGAAAAATCCGCTATGAGGTTTGTTCTCCTAGGTTTAAATCTTGGTGGAAAAGGTATCTAGACTGGCTTACTCGAGCGGACAACTCGAGCCGAGGATAGTCAGTGTACCGGTAGCATTGCTTTCTGGCTTAACTGGTGGTGCTCCCCGCCTAAAATAGGTGTGACTAAAATCCTTCACCGGGTGACAAACACCTCGGCTATCCCAAAGAAAGCGGGTTATGTCAAGCAAATGCCCAATTTTAATTCAAGAAGATTCGGAGGGGGTGCGTGAGAAGACAGTTTATATGTACCGTTAAAAAATATCAAAGCGGTAAAAAGCAAACAAGTGGCACATTATACCCAAATAAATCACAGTATATACAAAATTAATAAAGCCAAATAAAAGTCAACATGTACAAGCTCGAATTCTGGTTGTCCCCAGCAGAGTCGCCAGAGCTGTCACACCCCTTTTCTCCCTCCAAGAAATAATAATAAAATGTTATGGATTGTGGGTTAAAGAGCTTTTCCAATTAAAGTAACAAATTTGAAGTAGGGATTATTTTATTTACAGAGTCGCCACTTGGAATTGATTTCTACTGGTGTTCCAAGTCACCTTTTATTTGAATCCCTATTCAAAGGAAGGTTTGACTCTATTATTATTGGTCTGCGAAAACAAAATCCGGGTAAGGAATTCTGTTGACCGGGGAGAAGGTGTAAGGCATTCCCTGAGTCTCGTGGTTCTAGCACGGTCGCTTTATTGACTACATTTGGCTTGAATTAAACTAGGATAAACTGTGGTTTATTTGATTTTTATGCCTTTCTTATGTCCGTTTTTATTTATTTTTAAAAAAAAAATTAAAGAAAAGATTTGAATAATAATCTACAACTTAACTAATGAGAGAAAATTATTGTTATGAGTACTAATTTAAAAGATGAGAGTAATGAGAGAAAATTATCAATTGACATTGCTTAAAACTAGTAAGATGTGGGCTTGTCTTGACATTGAATGAGGCAACCAACTATTGGGTTGACGGAGTCAAATGGGCTCATGTCCAAGACAAAATCCAAAAGCCCATATGCTTTTGGATTTTAATTTGAAGATATGGCCTTTTAAAGCTATATTACAGATTTAGTCATATCTTACTATTTGCAATCCGTAGCCAACTATTTACAAAAATAAGTTTACAGATTGTCTTTCTATTCTACAACTTAACTACCTTACTAAATAAGTATTTTTTAAGAGATAAAAAAAGATTATTGAGACTCTAAAATATAATAATAATAATAATAATAATAATAATAATAATAATAATAATAATAATAATAATAAATAATAATAATAATAATAAAAACTTAGCTTGGTGATAACAAAGGGACAAACATGGCTACAAGGGTTCAAATTTTAATATATATGCTCCTTTCAGACAACCAAATGCCAGTGGAATTATATCTAATGTTTTGCAAAAATAAAAATAATTAGAGATGCTTAACACAATTTAATTAACTAACATATCGTTATAACATTATCAAACATTCAAGAGCATATAAAAATGAATTACAATAGAAGGATAAAACTACTAATATTTCCAGCGTCATTATCTTTCATTCCAACTCGATTTTATGAGATTACATGATCCGAAAATTACCTGGACAGCAGAAAGAAGAACAAATACAGTAGAGTCAGCTCTTTCCAAAATCAACAGCAAAACAATTAAACGGGCAGCAACAACAGCAAAAAACAGCGACAACCGGCAGATTCAAACCCAAGAAAATAAACTAGAAATACCCCAGCAAAACAGTACAATTATGTAACTCCAGAAAAATCTTTCAAGACTACTCTATTTTCCTTAAACAAGTTTTTCACTTAAGAATCAACTCACAAAAGCTGCAAAAGGATATTATAGCTACTGATTTTTGCTCTTTTTTTGTGTGTCTAGAGCTCCCTCAGTAAGATGGAGTGTCCTCCTTTTATATCAAAACAATCAGCTATTTCAAAAAAATTAAAAATCAATCTTTTTGACAGATTTTTCTACAAAATCTGCTCTTAAATTTAAAATGCCAGACTTTCTGGTTCAAATCTTGTCAAGTATTTCAAACAAAATCTGCTATCCACTATTCAAAGACAGACTTTTATTCAAACACTGTC
Organism: Nicotiana sylvestris; assembly: GCF_000393655.2. Classification (NCBI taxonomy): domain Eukaryota; kingdom Viridiplantae; phylum Streptophyta; class Magnoliopsida; order Solanales; family Solanaceae; genus Nicotiana; species Nicotiana sylvestris. The sequence continues at coordinate 85,251,502 of NC_091057.1, read as the reverse complement.
CAAAGGTCTACATTTTCTTACCAAACAATTTGACTTTTGAGTGTCGTATTCAAAGAGTCTTGAAGTAGTAAATAAATAATCAAACAAGTACCATATACTCTTAAGTATTTTTCACTACCTCACTTTTATCAACACAAAACTATTTTACTACTTCAACAAGTGCAAAAAAATAGAAAATTTAACATTTCAAACTTCAAAAACTATAATTAATAATAGACAAAAATAAAATCTGAAAAAATAAAAATAAAATAGAAAAAATATCCACAAAAGTATAGGATTTTTACCATTTTATAATTCAAGTGGCCGAAAAAATGGTGGTATGCCCAAAGAGGGTGTTCGAGGAGGTCGCCAGAATTTTGCCGGATTTTGGTCGCCGGATTTTCAGGGTAAAATTGGCATCAATAGCTAGGTCTTGGGGAGCTCTATCCATTGATGTAGGTATTGTGGTGCGGTAGTGGTTGGAGCTTCAATAATTTGGGCAAAAAATGACGGGAAAGTTTCCTAGATCTAAGATTCAAGGAGTTTGAGGGATTTTTGAAGGATTTGGTTTGGAGATATGGAAAGAGGAAGTTGTGGAGATTACATAGTGTGAATTTAGAGGTGTTTGGAGGTGGTCCGCCGGCGGCGGCGATTTCCGGCCGGCGGCGGTGGGTGAAACTGGGGCGGCGTAGAGAGAGTGAAGAGAGAGAGAAGAGAGAAGAAGGAGAAAAGAATTATGGGGGAAAATGAGGACAATTTTTAGATTTTTGAGGCTTTAAATACCTAAGCCAAGAGTGAATGAGATCCATTGGATCAAGATGAAATGGATGAGTATGATTTGATCTTGTTTCATTTAGTGAAACGACGTAGTTTTGAGGCAAAACTACGTAGTTTCAGACCCTTTCAATGACAGCCCTTTATCTTGCACTCTTGGACACTTTTTCTTTCAAATTTGGCCAAATTTCTTCCTTAATCCTACTTATTAAACTAATTTTACACAAATAAATTAATTAAATAACTTATTCTAATGATCAATTAACTAGATTAATTCACCAACTGAACAGCTAGTTAATTCTTAAAATGCACAAATGAAGAAAGAACTATTTTTTTTAGTATTTTATGATAGGAAATATGCAATTAAAGTCACAAAAATTGAGAAAAATAATTAAAATAACAAAACACTAATAACTTTAGGAGGTGTTAAAATAGTGCAAAAATTAGGTGTTCACACGGTTGACAACATGATATTTGTTAGAATAGCCAAAATATTCTCGATGTGGTGAAATGGTCATGCTAGGATGGTTTGTACGTCCATTGGAGTATGGATTCTATTCATCCAACAGGACTCTATGTTGATGACCGATCCTGTGAAGGGTTTTCTGATTTTACTTTTTTTTTTTTTCTTTTCTCTGGTGAAGAATAGCGAGGAATTTTGGCAGGAAATTTTTTTAAAGGGTTCTTTGCGGAGTTGTGGTGAGCAGGGGCGAACCTACCTTAGTAGTAGGGGGTCACCGGAACCCGTTGGCTTTGGTAAAATCAATGTATATATATTTTGGGGGCATTTGCATCTATACCCACTTTTTGAGTCACATTTTAACTTGTGTCCGCTTTGCAAAATAAATTGCAAGCGTACCCACTTTTTCGCGTAACTTCAGCATACGGGGCCGAAGTAACAAAGACAATCACGCAAAACTTCAGCATTCTAGTAGACATAGGGATTCTTCTTTGCTGCTACCATCTGCCACATTTGGGCTGAAAGGAACTCCAGGAGATTTCAAATGAAAAATAGGGTATATTCTGACAAAGTTAAAGAAATAGTATTACAATTATATTTAGTTGGGCAAAGCATTTGTAAATGGAAAACTAGTTTGATCCAGTTTGATAGGTTTCCAATTTGATCTTGCTATATCGGTCTTGATTTGGTTATTTTAGTAAGAACTAGCTTTATAGTCCATTTTAGATAGCTCGCTCTTTCTCTCTATATATATTCTTGGTTGAATAAAATATTTTCAATCTGACCCAAAAAAAGAAAGATATTACCCTACCCAACATGTTATCCACAAATGGGTAATGCTGCATAACCAATAATCTCTTAGGCACACCAAAATATCTAATAGGCAACACACCTTTTATAAAATCCAAGACCTGTTGTATTTCCTCTTGTGTATCTATCTCCATTGACCCCTCCAAAGTACACTGAGTTTTTCGTTATATCCTGAAACCACAAATAAGTATATAAAGCAATAAAAAAGAAGTTGTGGTATGTTTTTTGCAGAACATGAACCATGTCATCAATAAACCCAAGCAAAATAATCTGAAGCTTTTCACACTTTGATGAATTGAATAAAAAGGAGACATTGAGTCTCCTTGTCTCATCATAATACACTGGCTGATCATTATTATTAATAATAATAAAAGATGACACACTACGAACATAAGTTATTGTCCAATTCACAAAGGCAGCAGAAAAGCTCAAACGAATTAGGACTTGTTCCAAGAAAGGCCATTCAAGGGAATCATATATATGCCCTTTGGATGTCCATCTTATCATACACCTACGAGAGATACTTTTTCTATTATATCCTTTAACTAGTTCATGAATTACAATTATATTATCTGTGATAATCCTATCAGGGACAAACACAGATTGGTACCTGTCCACCAACATATCCATTATCATTAGCCTTCTAGTTAATACTTCAGAGGTAATTTTATAAAGTATTGTACAACAAGATATATGCCTGAATTGCTTCATTGTAGATGGCTTCTGAACCTTTGAAATCAATCTTGCTCAAGTACAATTAATAGCATTATGTAATATAGATATTTCAAACAACTATGTTACCTCATCTTTAGTTTTACTTTAGCTTCTTTTTTAGAAAACATGTAGAGGCGGCTCAAAAATACATGGGGCCTGAAGCCAAAGTTTATTTAGAGACCCTTATATAATAATTTTCAATAGATATTTTTTATTCAGAATCTATTTTTAAATTTTTTTAAGATGCAAAGTTATTAATTATTTTCTATAATCAATTCCTTTTAATAAATTTTTTTCAATTGATTTATATAATCCATTTAATCTTCTATCTTCTTAGATTTCAATATCATCTAGCTCTACGAGGTTAGTGACTTGTTCATCTTGAAAAATACTCCCTTATTGTTTAACCAAAAATTTGAGTCTTTGGTCAAGGCTAAAAAGAAATTCGGGTTACTCATAATCAGGAGACGAAAACAAAATACTTTTGAGAATGATGGTAAAGTAGTAAATAGTTTTGTATTTCAGTAAGATCCCAATAATATTTCGTCTCCTTACAGATGGTGAGTTCTTCTCCTTTTATAACTAATCCTAGGAGAAGAGGTAATGCCTTTGCCTTAATGAGGCAATTATGAGCAATAAATGACATTAAAAGAAACGTTATACAATCATTTCTTTTTAAAACAAATATTCTAACGTATTTGATATTTAATGCTATATTTAAACTCTTTTACGTCATCAGCTTCGTATCTTCAACTTCTTCCGATCTTCGATCTTTAGATGACTTGGATAGGTACGAGACTCGTACCTATTTTAGTAACGGTCCGCACCAATGTTGCTTTCTTTTTCCCTTATCTGTTGTCACCCGTGCCTCTTGGCTATTTATTGTGTTTTGACCGTTTGACCAGTCCACGTGTCATGCCACATCACCTACAATGTAAATTCAGTTTTTTCCCAATACAGATAGTCCCCCCACTTTCCATTTATTTATCAAGTAAATAATTGGGAAATGTATTTTCATAAAAAGGGAATTTTTGCCGTAATTAATATTATGACAAATACTGACGCTTCAATTGTCCCTTCCATTTAATGCTTTACATATGTGTCACCTTTTGATTGATTCTGCAATTCTACCCCCTTTTTTCGAGACTTCATCATTCACACTATTCACGAAATGATAGTTGCCTTTATTATAGGCTTTCCTTCATTGCACTTCTAAGTTTGACGGTTGTCATTATAAGTATTATTAACCCTCTTTTGTTTACCTTCTTCTTCATAGATCTTCAACAAGCAATTTCTTACTTACTTGTATTTTTTCTCCCTTTTAGTACATCCTTCTTCAACAATGTCATCTCTAAACCCTAACCCTAGAAAAGTTCCAATTCTTGATCACTTCTCCAATGCCCCTACAAGACATAGGAGAGGCAGAGGAGGTAGGCTTCGGAGCTTGGGCCTAGGGTCCGCTCGTGATGGTTTATCTGGTCCTACTTCTTCTTCTCCTAATATCGGGAGTTCTATTCCGAAGACCCCTTCTTCTAAAGGTAAAGAAATCCTTGATTCTTCTCAAGAACCTTTAGTCGATGAAATTGTTCCCAGTGATTTGTCTTTTGGGAGTGATAGAACGTCTCTTCAAAGGCAAATTGCAAATTTAGAAAAAAGCTGACACTTATCCTTCATTAGTAACCGAGCTTACAATCCCTACCATCAGAAGGGATTGTAACTGGAGCAATAGTCTACGAATGTCAATTCCTTCCCCAAATCAAAGAATTTCTTCCTTTAGAAATGGTTATTCTTTCGTTTATACTTACCCATTTACTTTGGGTTTTAATCCTCCGGTTGACCCAGTCATTATTAACTTTTGTCGTTTCTTTAAAATCTGTTTGGCCCAAGTCGGTCCCCTAGTGTGGAGAGCAATAGCTTGTCTAAGATACTTATCTGCCAAAGCCAATGTCGACTTCACCCTTTCTCACCTTATTCATTTATACCATCCCAATTTAATGCGCCATGAGGTTTTTACCTTAACTGCAAGAAGCAAAAAGGTTTTGGTAAACCCTGAAGATGACAAGGATCGTGGATGGTACACCCGTTACGTTGCTGTACGTACGGTGGACTTGCTTGGTGAAACAAATATTCCCTTCCCTGAGAAGTGGAATTTTGCACGTAAGTTTCCTTTTATTTACCGCACCTATTTTTGAGAATTCTGATTCTTTTTCTCACTTCGTCTCTTTTTGGTTTTTTGTAGCAACCATGGGAGATGTGGAACTTATTCCTAACTTCCATGGTTGGGTAGATTCAATTTTGAAGATTGCTCCTAAGGATCAAAGAACTTGGAAATCAATTTCTTCTTTACATGGCTGGAAGGTGAAAACACATGGTATGTCCCTTTTTACACGTTGTTTTTTACATGCCAAGCACCTTTTTCTAAATGTTGATTATGTATCCTTCTTTTGATCAGGATTTGGTGTTAGAGGAATGACAGCTGAAGTAGCTATGGCCATTCGCATGTCTGCTAATGCTGCACTTGATTTGAACAAAGCTCGAGCTTCGCTTCACAAAAGGAAAGCTATAGGAGAAAGTTCTGAGAATGAGGAAGAGGAAGATACCTCTTTAATTGCCAGGCCAAGAGTTAGGAGATGAGTCATTAATAGTGATGAAATTGAGGATACCCCTGCTCAAACTTCGTCCACCGAGCCTATTTTGATTCATTCTGACGAGGACACCGTGGCAAAAGATACTAATGAATTAACTCAGCGTCTTTTTGATAGTGGTTTTGAGAGTGGCGAGCCCGACCCTGTTTTTGATGAAGCTCCTCTCTCCTCATTCGTTCCTATTTCCTCCATTCCTTTGCCAGTTTCAACTGCACCTGCTTCCGTTCCTGTGTCAGTTTCTTCATCTTCTCCTTCCATCCCTTCTTTGACTCTTATGGCTCCTGTTGCTGTGTTTTCCTTTTCTACTACTCCTCCTTCCATGGCTCCTCCTCCCTTCGTTCAGCATACAGAGGCGGGTTCTAGCAGTAGAACCATGGCTATGAGAAGTGTTACTCTTGAAGTTCCTACCAACCATAGCCTTTTGAGAAAGACTGGTAGAGCTGATGTTTGGCTCGAGCCTCTAATCGGTGATATTGAGAAGAAGAAGATGGAGAGCCACAACTGCCTGACTCTGATGAATGACATAGTTCATTCTACTTTGAAGGTATTTTTCCTTTACCAACAAGTTTTTTATTTCTGATCTACAAATCCTCATTTCTATGAGTTGTCTCTGTAGACTAACCTTATTGGTACCGAATTGATGGGAAGAATTTCCCTTCTGGAAAGAAAAACCCGTGAGTCTGAAAAATCCATCCATGAGGCCGAGGAAATAGCCAGGGGAGCCCAGCTTGAAGCAGCTAATTGGAAAGAACAGTTTGAGAATGCTCAGGGGACCATAGAGGAGTTGCAAGAAAGTAGAAATCTCCTGGAGCAGCAAAAGCGTGGTTTGACTTCTGAACTAGAGACTGTCAAGGCTTCTTCAAGCCAATTTAAAAGAGATAAAGAGCTTTTGGAGTGCTCAATGTCAGAACAATTATCAAAGGCTAGTGAAGAAGTCAAGGAGCTTAAGGCACTTTTAGCCAAGAAAGAAGAATATGTAGGAGAATTAGTGCAAAGCTTGACTCAAGCTCAAGCTGACTTACATACCTCCTCTGACGAGATTCGAGCTTTGAAGAGCTCTCATGCCTCCCTTGAAGCTTCATTTGATTCCCATTTAGCTGAACATCAAATATTAAAGAATGATCTTGCTATGTGGGAAAGGGAGTATGGACTTCTGGAGGAGAACTTCAACATAGAGGTGAGTTGGGCTTTCCTGAAAGCTTGCCGTGATGCTCTGATGGAAGCTGCTCAGGAAAGCTTCGATTTGCAATCTGAATTAGCCAAAGTCTTAGACACTATCGAGAAACGTCAACAACCTGTTGATACTCCTTCTCCTGCACTTGAAGCTCCTGGAACGGAAGAGCTTTTAAATGAAGAAGTGGCTACTGCAGCAATTGAGGTTGCAATTTCGGCTCCCGAGGGTGAAACTTCTATGACACATTCCATGGAAGCTGAAGCTCCTGTGATTCTTGCTCCCCTCGGTGATTTCAATATTCCAAGCCCAATTAAAATTGCTCTTTAAAATGAAATTGCAACTTCTGATGTTCCAACCCCTTCAGTGACTAGCTGAAAATTAAATTGCTATTTTTGTTTTTATTAATTGGTGGTGTTATCCCTTGGCAACTTTAAGGGATCTTTTGACGAAGTCCCCAGTTATCATAATGGGGCATTTGTAAAAAACAAATATTTTGCTGACTAAGTTTGTACTTAGTCTTTTATATTAAGAAGTTTTTATTGGTACTTCCGTATATTTTATTCTTGCCCATTTATCTAGGACTTATAGAATAGCTTAGCATTTTTATTCTTTTAAAATGCTTTATGATTCTTCTCATGGATTATCAACATGAGGCTTATAAAAAAGGGCCCTTTTATTTTATCGACACTTAATGAAGAAGACGTCTCAACTTCATATGGTGTTTATAATACGATGAAAGAAATAGGAATACACACGTTTTGTATGAAACAACTTTGGGAAGTTTCTATTCATGAACTTTAACAAGTGTTTGACTATTACATGTATTACAATACATCTACAACTTTTTCGTAACTATTTTTTTTTGTAACAGATTTGTACATAACATAGAATAAACAAGGTTTTTCTTCATAACCTGTTTCAGTACATAGTCATGACCCTATCTTTATATATTAAGAAGGGTTTGAGAGGTGACTTTGTTTATGAGTTTTGAGAGATGACTTTATTTTTCTCATGAATCCTGAAGACTTCGTAACTTTTTCTCAACACTTGTCTCTTTGTGGCCGACTTTTGTTCGATATTCGTATCTGCACTTCTACACGTATCTGTGTACAATATGTAGTCCCTCAAGTGTTTGAGCGGTGAAGTATGAAGCCTCGAGCACTTGTTTATTTCTTTTACTTTGGCCTTTTTCCGGAAACAGAAAGATATACGGGACTCGGAGGTGCGATTATAGATGAAGACTGCCTAACTCGTGTGTATTTCCATCAGATTAATTGTAACCCTGGGCTGGGAATTTAAGAATACTCCATTTTGCCTTGCAGGTTGTGACTCATCATTTGGCACGAGTTAGGGTGTTTTGCCTAGCATCTAAAATCGTTAGTAAAACATTAATAATCCAAGAGAGAAATTTTAACATGGTGATACCTGACCGTAGGTACTTTCTCAAAAGTAATATCTTTTTAAGTGGATGGCATTCCAATGTGAGGGTAAAACATTGCCGTCCATTGTCTCCAACTGGTATGCTCCTTTTCCCGCAATGTCACGGACTTTGTACGGTCCTTCCCATATTGGACTTAGCTTTCCTGAGTTAGCAGCCTTTGCAGATTGGAACACCTTTTTAAGCACGAAGTCCACAATTTTGAAAAATTTGAGGCGTGCTTCCTATTGTAATATCGTTCAATTACTTGCTTTTGTGCTGCCATCCTTATCAATACAACTTCTCTTCTTCCTTCAAGTAAATCAAGGTTGACCCGCATCTCTTCATCGTTAGATTACTCCGTTGCCTGATCGTACCGTGTGCTTGGCTCACCTATTTCAACTGGAATTAAGGCTTCCGCACCATAAACCATTGAAAATGGTGTTTCTCCAGTGCCTGTTTTGGTCGTTGTACGATAAGCCCATAATACTCTAGGTAACACCTTAGGCCAATTACCTTTTGAATCCTGTAACCTCTTCTTCAAGTTGTTGATAATGACTTTGTTAGTAGATTCTGCTTGTCCATTACCTACTAGATGGTATGGCGTAGACGTTATCCTTTTGATCTGCCAACTTCGAAGAAATTCTGTGATTTGAGCTCCAATGAATTGTGGTCCATTATCACACACAATCTCCTTTGGTGCTCCAAAGCAGCATATTATATTTCGCCATATGAAGTCTTTAACTTCCTTCTCTCGTACCTGTTTAAATGCCCCTACTTCTACCCATTTAGTGAAATAATCTGTAAGTACAAGTAGAAACTTTACCTGACCTTTTGCTTGTGGAAGTGGACCTACGATATCCATTCCCCATTTCATAAAGGGCCACGGGGCTATAACAGGATGTAGTAACTCAGCTGGTCTGTGCATATTGTTGCCGTACCTTTGACATTTATCACATTTGGACACGAAACTGGTTGCTTCTTCTTCCATCTTAGGCCAATAATATCCTGTGCGAATTAATGTTCTTACCAGTGACCGTCCCCTGCGTGATTCCCACAATGTCCTTCGTGCACTTCTCTCATCACATATTCTGTTTGAGAGGGTCCGAGACACCTTGCTAGTGGTCCACCGAACATCTTTCGATAAAGATTTCCTTGATATAAACAATATCGAGCAGCTTTTTTGCGAAGCGCGTGAGCCTTTCCTTTGTCATTAGGCACGGTACCGTGCTGTAAAAAGGCAACAATTTCGTTTCTCCAATCCCATGTTAAATGATTAAAATTTACCTCGTTTTTATCAGATTCGAGAACGGAATGAAATAAATGTATGACTGAAGCATTTGTATCGTTTGCTACGTCTGCTGCAGATGCGAGATTTGCTAAAGCATCTGCCTCTACATTCTCATCTCTTGGGATCTGCACTACTTTCCAAGTTTGGAATTGCTTTATTAACTCCCGTACCTTTGCGAGGTATTCTTGCATTCGCGTCTCTCTGGCTGTATAAGTCCCCAGCATTTGATTGACCACGAGTTGAGAATCACTCTTGATTATAATATGTGTTATGCCGAGTTCTCGTGCCAATTCTAAACCTGCAATTATAGCCTCATATTCTGCTTCATTATTAGTTATAGAATGACATTTTATAGCCTGGCTAATAGTCTCACCCGCAGGTGGTACGAGGACTATCCCTAGGCCTGCCCCTTTTACATTTGATGAACCATCAGTGAATAAAACCCAAGTCCCCGGGTTTGCACCATTAAAAACTAGTAATTCTTTTTCTGCTTCTAAATGCATCCCCTGGCTAAAATCAGTCACGAAATCAGCTAGTACTTGAGATTTTATAGCGGTCCTGGGTTGATAAACAACTTCATATTCACTTAGTTCTATAGCCCATTTTGCTAATCTTCCTGAAAGTTCGTGTTTATGCAAAATATTTCGAAGCGGAAAAGCAGTAACTACATTAATGGGATGACATTGAAAATAAGGTCTTAATTTTCTAGATGCCATGATCAAAGCTAATGCTAATTTTTCTAGCTGTGGGTATCGTGTCTCAGCATCCAATAAGGACTTACTTACATAATAAATAGGAGATTGTTTACCTTGGTCCTCGCGGACTAAAATAGCACTCACCGCGACTTCAGATACGGCCAGATAGATGAGAAGTTTTTCCCCTACCTTTGGTTTTGCCAACAACGGTGGTTTTGACAAATAAGCTTTCAAATTTCTAAGGGCTTGTTGACAATCTTCATTCCATTCAAAATGATCTTGCTTTTTGAGTGCAGAGAAAAACTTAAAACACCTTTCTGAGGATTTGGAAATAAATCTCCCCAAAGCTGCAATTCTTCCCGTTAATCTTTGTACTTCCTTTTTATTAGTAAGGATATCAGGGATTTCTTCTATTGCTTTGATCTGAGAAGGATTCACTTCAATACCACGGTTAGAAACAAGAAAACCCAAAAACTTACCTGATGCAACTCCAAATGCACATTTTTCTGGGTTGAGTTTCATATTAAATTTTCGCAAAATTTCAAAAGTAATAGATAGATGAGAAATATGATCATGAGATTGCTGGGTTTTGACGAGCATATCGTCTATATATACCTCCATTGTTTTCCCTAAATGTTCTTGGAACATTTTGGTGACCAACCTTTGATAGGTTGCCCCAGCATTTTTGAGACCAAAGGGCATTACTTTATAACAGTAAGTCCCCCTGTCTGTGATGAAAGAAGTTTTTTCTTCATCACCAGGATCCATTTTAATTTGATTATATCCCGAGTATGCATCTAAAAAACTTAAAAGTTCATGACCTGCGGTTGCATCAATTAGTTGGTCTATATGCGGTAAGGGAAAGGAATCTTTTGGACAGGCTTTATTTAAATCGGTATAATCTACACAAACACGCCACTTACCATTTTTCTTGGGTACAACCACCGTGTTAGCTAACCAAGTAGGATATTTTACCTCACGGATTGATCCGATTTTTAATAATTTTTGGACCTCATCCTGAATCACCTGGTTCTTGAAAGCACATTGCTTTCTTTTCTTTTGCTTTATTGGTGTGAAAGAAGGGTCCTCATTGAGTTTGTGAGTCATCACATCCGGTGGTATCCCTTTCATATCAGCGTGGGACCAAGCAAAGTAGTCTAAGTTAGCTTTTAAAAATTCGATTATCATACCTCGCATGTTTAAGCTTAAATTGGCTCCGACATAAACCTTCCGTTCAGGCCATTGCTCAAATAATATCACTGCCTCGAGCTCTTCAATTGTCGTTTTGATGCTTTCATTTTCTTCAGGTTCCTGAATTGTGTCAGGCCTTGAGTCCAAATCTGTTTTTTCTTGTTCAGCTGAAGTTTGATCTTTTTTACCTTCAACTGTTTCCTGTAATTGCTATTTTTCTTTATTTACGGTACTCGTACTTGTTACAGCGTTGACACTTCTAGCCATCTGCTGATCCCCACGAATTTGGCAAATTCCCCATGGTGATGGGAATTTAATAACTTGATGTAGAGTTGATGGGACAGCATCCATATCGTGTATCCATGGTCTCCCCATGATCATATTGTAGGCCATTTCCATATCAACTACCTGAAATTTAGTTTCTTTAACAACACCCGTAGCAAAAGTTGTTAGAATTACCTCTCCTTTTGTTACCACACTTGAATTGTCGAAGCCTGACAAGGTGTGCGCCTTGGGTATCATTTTGTCTTCAGCTTGCATTTCTCGTAGTACCCTTAGTAATATAATATTTACAGAACTCCCTGGATCAATCAAAACTCGTTTTACATTAGTATCATGTACAAGTAAAGATATTACCAGTGCGTCATTATGTGGAGTTGTCACTCCTTCGGTATCTGCGTCATCGAACGAAATACTTTCATTTTCTAGGACCTGCCGCACCCGTTTCCCGTGTGTAATTGTTACCTTAGAAACCTTGTTGGAGGCTGTGTAGGTTATGCCGTGAATATCTTCTCCCCCACTTATCACATTCACTGTCCTCTTGGGTGAAGGAGGTTGTGGTGGCTCTTGCCTGTTTTTCATATAAGCTTGTTTTCCTTTCTCGCTAAATAACTCAGTGAGGTACCCTTGATTCAATAGATGATCCACTTCACTCTGCAAGAATCTACATTCTGAAGTTTTGTGCCCGTGATCATTGTGGAATTCGCACCAATGATATGGATTGCGTCTATTTGGATTTGACCGCATCTCTTTTGGACACCGTACCTTATTTCCCATGCTTCTTAAAACAGCTACGAGCTCGGAGGTAGAGACATTAAAATTATATCCGCCGAATCGTGCCTTTAAACTTCTGTCATCATCTCGTGATTCTTGTCTGTTCCGATCATTCATGAACTTTGAAGAAGAACCAGAGTCCCTGTTCCTCGATTTTTGATCATATTGCTGGCTATCTTGTTTCGACCGTGGGTCTTTTCCTGCAGGTCCCATATATGGATCGTACTTGTTTTTACCTGATCTTTTTTCGGTTTCTGATCTTTGGGGACCACCCCTTTCTTCATGATGAAACTTAGGTATGGTATCTTCTTCAATTCGCAGCTTCGTACTATACCTGTTGTAAACATCATTCCACGTGGTTGCAGGAAATTCTCGAAGGCTTTCTTTGAGTCGTCTCGTGGCTTCAGAACTTTTGTCATTTAAATTACTTGCAAAGGCTATTGCAGCCCAATTGTCAGGCACACGAGGTAGAGTCATTCTTTCACGCTGGAATCTATCAACAAAATTTCTAAGCAACTCCGAATCCCCTTGTTTGATTTTGAAAATATCTTCCATTCTTTTCTCAACCTTTTGTGCTCCCGAATGTGCTTTAATAAAAGAATCTGCAAGCTCAGCAAAAGAATTAATAGAATTTTCAGATAAAAGAGAATACCAGGTTAATGCACCCTTGGTGAGTGTTTCTCCAAATTTCTTGACCAGTACTGATTCAATTTCTTGTTTGGTCAAGTCGTTGCCTTTCACGCCTGTTGTAAATGCAGTCACGTGGTCACGTGGGTCTGTAGTACCATCATATTTCGGGATGTCAGGCATTTTGAACTTTTTCGGAATTGGAAGGGGAGCTGTACTTGGCTTCCATAGTTGTTGTGAGTATTTGTCCATGTCTACTCCTTTTATTACAGGCGGAACTCCAGGGATTTGCTCAATACGCTCATTTTGTTCCTTAATCTGTTTCTGCAAGGTTAGTACTAAATTTTGCAAATATGAATTATTTGAATTACCTGGTCCCCCTTCCTGTGGTTCACTGGGGGTTGCTCCGTTTCCAGAATTATCAAGACCAGAACGGGGATTCTCCAATGTATTATTATTAGGAGTTGGTATGGGTGGTGCAGCAGGTAATCGACTAACAAGTGCCTGAAGAGCTTTGCCGACCTGTGCATCAATTAGCTTTTGTAAAGCTTCAGTTGTAACTCCTTCAAAATGTTCAGATTGTTCTTGTTGATCAGCACGGGATTTAGTAACAAGAGTGCCTTCACGAGATTGACGTGGTGAATCTGGAGGGGAGGGAACCACGTCACCTTGATTTTGATGGATTTGATTTTCATGGTTTCCCAATGTGTTATTACTGTTATTATCGGTGTTGTTGTTTGACATGGTGACGACAATGGACAAGATATAGCTTAAAAGAAAAGATTATTAGATTCCCGGTAACGGAACCAATTTGTTTAACCAAAAATCTGAGTCTTTGGTCAAGGCTAAAAAGAAATTCGGGTTAGTGATAATCAGGAGACGAAAACAAAATACTTTTGAGAATGATGGTAAAGCAGTAAATAGTTTTATATTTTAGTAAGATCCCAATAATATTTCGTCTCCTTACAGATGGTGAGTTCTTCTCCTTTTATAACTAATCCATCAGAAGAGGTAATGCCTTTGCCTTAATGAGGCAATTATGAGCAATAAATGACATTAAAAGAAACGTTATACAATCATTTCTTTTTAAAACAAATATTCTAACGTATTTGATATTTAATGCTATATTTAAACTCTTTTACGTCATCAGATTCGTATCTTCAACTTCTTTCGATCTTCGGTCTTTAGATGACTTGGATAGGTACGAGACTCGTACCTATTTTAGTAACGGTCCGCACCAATATTGCTTTTTTTTCCCTTATCTGTTGTCACTCGTGTCTCTTGGCTATTTATTGTGTTTTGACCGTTTGACCAGTCCACGTGTCATGCCACGTCACATACAATGTAAATTCAGTTTTTTCCCAATACACTTATATTTTCTAATTTAGTTTTTCTACTGTTTGCTAAAAATTTATCCAGAGCTCTTTTTTGGGGTTATATTAAATTTTAAACTCCTCTTTAAAACCATGAAATAAAATAACAAAATAACAAATATAAAAAGATACTAGAATGTTAGAATGAAAGAACCCGATTCAAGAAGTTTGAAGACTTAATTCCAAATTTTATATTGCTGCTTCAAATACTTTCCGCAAGTTTTAAATACAACAACAACAACAACAACCCAGTATAATCCCACACGTGGGGTCTGGGGAGGGTAATATGTACGCATACCTTACCCCTACCCCGAAGGGTAGAGAGGCTGTTTCCAGGAGACCCTCGACTCAAAAAGCAACCGAAACCGATATATTAGTACCATAAAAATGCATAATAAAATGAGACGAATAGAAAATGAGACACAATATATTGTACGGAAAAGGGTCAAATATTTTCTTGTACTATCTAAAATAGTTTAAATATATCCTCTGTTATACTATTCGTCCAATTAACTCCCTACCGTTATACTATTGGTACTGATTTGTCCCTAATTTAAACGGAGTGCCACATGGTAGCTCAGGAACAAAAAATCCACCCAATTTTAAATACCAGACTCTAATTAAAAACCCACTCATTATCTTACCTATTACTCGACCCAAGAATTTGTACATCACCCACTACCCCAGCTCCTTCTGCTCTTCTGCCGCCACCACCACCTCCTTAAATATTGTCCAAGTATGGTCCATCTTCCTCATATTTCAAAGTCCTTTTCCTAACATGATTGCCTGATAGAAAGCAAAAAACAAGACTGAAGAATATGGCAATCGACAGCCCGAAATCGAACGAAACTAGAATTTGACAATAATTGAAGGACGACAAATTTATGCACTTTTACCACTGGGGATTTCACAGAACCATTCCAAAGTGAAGCAGCAAAGAACGAAAATTTATCAATCTTTACCATTCCAATGGCACCTCTTCGATCAAAGTCACTTTTTATTCAAATTCCAAATGACGTAGGGAAGCATACCATAATGGTTGAAATATGCCAGCTCATGTTGCAGGTAAAGACAAAAAATTCATATTCCGATACTTTAGTCTCCAAATTTCTTCTCTATTACTTCATTATGAGAAGTACTTCATGGAGTATTTTTTCTAAAATTGAAGAAATTAGTGTAGGTGGAACCGTGGAAGCATTGGCAGATAGAAAGTATTCCTGGCAGTGAAGCATTGTTTCTGAAATTGGAGGAATTGGTGGTGGTGAAGCCATCGTCAGGTGGAAGCACACCGGTGATGGAGTTTCTTTCTTTCTTTTTCTGTTTTTGGTTTTAATGATGGCAAAACAGAGGTTCATCTTTAAGCAGGGGGAATTGGGACGGGTAATAGGTAAAATAATGAGTGGGTTTTTAGTTACAGTCGGGTATTTAAAATTGGGGTGGATCTTTTTGTTCCTAGCTGTCACGTGGTACTCCGTCTAATTTAGGGGTAAATTAGTGCCAATAAATTGTATCGAAAATAGATTTTAACTATGTTGTTAAAGAAGCAATAGAATTATCGGAAATTTTGAATAACGAACTGTTGAAATCTTAGAGAAAGTAAGCAAGAATATAAGACAAAGTATATAAATTGATGAAATATATTATGGCTCTTGCGTAAACCAAGAAAGAGAGTATAAAAGTTTTAACATGTTTCCTACTAAAAAGGGTAAAGTGGAGTATAATTTCCTTATTAAATTCATTTTTCATTAGTATGTAGTGATTTATAAAGTTATTCGTATTTTCTTATTTTTAAGTCAAACCGTCACTTATTCACCGAGCTAAAAGTTGGCTTTCTTTTTATATGAAAAATCTAGTTTTCTTCTCAATAGTACTCAGTATTTTCAAAAAAAAAAAAAAAAAAAATTGTTTCTAGAAAATGGGACCCCCAAATTTGGGAGCTAAAGCAACAATTTTAGTTGCTTCATGGTTAAGATGACACTGAGGTATATAATATACAGCCATGAGCTAATAAACTATAAAGGCTTCAAACTTCCTTATAATATGAATTCATACACTTACTTATCAATGAGCTTATGGAATATTTGGATAATACAAAACAGAAATATATACAACATGACTCGGGATAACATTCATGTTAAACATACAACACAACAAGCAACTGAATTCTCATATTTGACAGCTTATTCTCATAAAAGAAAAAACAGAACTACAACTAACCTAAAGTGGAGTCCTCCAAAGGACAATTTTTACAAGTTAAACACAGATGGAGGACACTCAGCCACAACTGATGGCATTGGAGGGATAATTAGAAATTCCAACGTTGAATGGATATTAGGTTTCTCAGGAACTGTCCAAGGGATACATCCATCTCTGCAGAATTATACGCATTGATTCATGGGCTCAAATTGGCATACGAGTACAATCTAGTGCCACTGGAGGTGGATGCAAGGGAAATTATCACAATGTTACAATCAGATAATATTTCATTTTCTAACATGATAAATGATTGCAGGTACTTTCTGGGCCAGCTAGGTAAGCCAGTAGTTCAGCATGCGTACAAAGAATAAAATAGGGTAGCGGATCAATTGGCAAAGGCGGGCCATAATTTTGGGAACAACTATATGCCAAGCGTTTTTTAAGATCTCCCAGTTTTTGTTATAAAAGTTTTTGAAGAAGACAGGGATGGTATGGCAGCTCCTCCAACATGTCAAGGGAATGTTTTGCAAAATGGCAATGGCAATCTTAATCAGCCACCTTCGACTATGAACTGTTGTTGTGATGATAGTTTCACTAGAAATACCATGACAAACATAAATATTAGTAGTAATCTAGTACCTTGTAATAGTATAATACTTTGTAATAGAATACTACCTATGCACCACCCCTATGTACGCATTGCTTGATTAATATATATATATATATATATATATATATATATATATATATATATATATATTATATTTCAGACCAAAAAAAAATTGACACTGAGGTAGAGCTTGTCTAGTTTAATATTTCTCTTGAGCTTGTCTAGTTTAATATTTCTCTTATTTTGTTATATATTTAGGGAGAGAGTGTCCAGTCTACTATTTTCTTATTTTGTATTTGTAGAATGGGTTTCCTACAACAACAACAAACTCAGTTTAATTCCATAAATGAGATCTGGATAGGATAGTGTGTACACAGACGTTACCCCTGCGTACCTTATAAAGACAGAGAGGCCATTTCCGAAAGACCCTCGGCTCAAAGAATGATAGAGATAAAATCAAGCAGCCAAGTAGTAGAGTGGGTTTCCTAATTCCTATTTTTTTTCCTGGTAAATTAAATTAAAAAATAAAAAGTGAAAAAGTAAATGCAAATGTTGAAATAAAATCTTCTACTTTAAAATTACTAAAGAAAATATTTTTACTTTGATTTTTATTTTTTGAAATTTTTGGCCAATTAGAACAGGCTTATAAATCGCCAAAATAAAATTGATTAACTTTTTATACATAATATTGAGATTTTCACGTCTAATATATTTTGGTATTAATAAAATTTTGAAGATTGAGTTTTACCAATAGATATGACTGCCTAATTATAGAACATACTTGTTTTAAACAAATATTTTATGAAGTGTGAAAAAACAAACCGCCTCTAATTATACTTATACTAGATGCTCGAGCACGGGCCCAATACTACAATAGCATATTCCAGATTCCTTTCTTTCGATAAATAATCAAGCTTTATTACGTAACACTACATTAGATGTTCCCTTTTTTTTTCCAAATTGTCGACAGTATAACATCGTTCAATATATATAGCCTTACGTTCCCCATCTTCCTTCTGAGCCAGTTCTAATAACCGGCTCTTAGATCACCAGCCAAGATTTTCAAATAGAAATAACAACATTTGCATAGTTTAGTAGATGGCTAATCTATTCTGAGTTAGTAGCTATGATACACTTCTAAAAATAGACGGCTAATCTCTTCTGAGTTACCGGATCGAGGAAAGGTGGCATCAATTGATAAGAAGTAACCTCTTCCTTGCAGGTTTGCCTGTGTCAGCGGTCATCACTATTATGTGATGCTATTCAAATAAAACCAATGACTTTGAGTGGATCCTTATATTACTATGCAAGTTTCCACTAACAGTGGCGGAGAGGGAGGCTTGAGGTAAGAAGCCTATGGCAGTTGACAGAATACTTGCTATTCTTATTTTCTTTCCAGGTCGTCCTCTCATATTCTGTTGGAGGAGGAACTGCATAAAATCTGCAACATTTTATCAGCAATGTACAAAGCATGTCTTCACCAATCCAGCAACTTACTTTGGAAGAGCATTAAATATGTTAGTCTAACCTCAATAAAAATACATGAGCCATGCTACTCGTGTCAAATGTTTGTTAAGGCTATTGTCCGATATACATACATAGTTGATATAGTATGCCTTCCCAGTGAAAGACAGACTGTGAGGTGAGATTATTCATATTAATAGTGCTGCATCTTTTGATGTGCTTAAACTTCTCTATCCATTCTCCTGAATTTCTTAAGCCCAAACATGAAAAATTATGCTCACTGCCATGAACCTACCCAGCCAATTTTAATTTGGCTATTCGCATTAAAATTAGAATTTGGTAATTATACGATAACATGCCTTATAAGAGCTTCAAAAAACTATGAAATATGCAAGTATGAAACCTTGAACTATACCTGAAGCTTGGTAAAAGAAACTTATGAAGTCAAGTGAAGTAATTCTTCCACTCTACCTCAAAAGCCAGGAGCTAGTAGAGGCTAGACACAGGTAGCAAATATTTTTTCTTATTGAGTAAGAAAGTAATCCTGCAAACCAAAGGTCGAAGTATATCAACAAAAGCATCACAAGAGAATTATGGAACCCACAATATAGCGAGCAAGAAACACATGAAGGAAAGAGAAAAAAATATTTTTGGTGCATTTGAATGTTCAACATGTTTTAAGTGAAAATACATCAAATAGTATGCGAAGAAATTACAGTAACCAAAGATCACTAAATAAAAACTTCACCCATTTATGCTTGGATAAATTATTATGATTATTATTGTAACTTACTTTGTTTACCGTCAAAATGATAATAACAATTAAATTTGTTGATGAGACTCTAAAAATACGTGATCTATTTTTATGCTAGTTGTTAGAGTAGTTGATGCTAGATATATGAAGATAAAGGATAAAAACGCAAATTAGAATAGAGCTGTGATCCAACCGAGGGGTTAGTTATCCGGGCCTCGGGCCAACCGATTGCCTCGAGGTCGACGCTCGGGCTCGGGCTCGAGCTATCAGGGTAACCGAGAAGGGAGTAACAGTTAGAATATAATTAAAGGAGGTTCTTTACGCCGATATCGAACAATAAATGAAGAACAAGTATGAACGCAATAAATGAGAGAGGTAGTCTCGAGCGAGTAAGTTAGAGAGAAAAGAGAGAGAGAGTTGTTACTGATCTTGTGTAGAATAGTTGGAGCAACAACAGCCCTTAACAAAGTGATGAGGATCCCCTCTATATAGGAGGGGAATCTCGTCATAGTGCAAAATACATTAATTGTAAAGGCATGGAGATGTGACGGCTAGACGCGACGCCTTGATACAGGCTCTGGGTAGGCCGACTTTGTCAGACTTAGCCGTGTGCCTTGGGAATTTCCCATTTTACTCTAGCCTCGATCTATGTCCTCTTTACGTCAGACCTCGATGAGCTCCGAGGGAGGAAACTCAGTCACAGCTTCGCGTCCTCGGGGTCTCGAGGTGTCCTTCTGAAGTAACTCGATAGCAAGAAATTAGGCCATCTGATTTTGCCGTATACATTCTTCTTGGGTTTCAGCTACATAACCTTGCACTAAGAACTAACCTGACAGACTAGTAATACTAACATAGAAGTACTACTTTAAAAAGCACACATTTTTTTTTTGAATATTGAGATGGGGTAACATAGAGATGATTGGCATTAATTCAGACGGAATGGATGTTTTGCTTTATTAATAATGTAGGTGATGTATCAACTATTTTCTACAATTAAGGAAGACTCTAATTTCCTTTATAAAAAAGACACGGGTTTCTCTCAATTCCATTGCACCTAAAAACTAACTTAAAAGTAATTCACGTTTCTAAAGCTAAAAAGAATTTTAGGAACCTCAAATAGATGAAGCTCAAAGCACTTCTCCAAAGTAAAAATAGCATCACTTATAGTGCTACATCCGCTAATTTTAATTAGAATACTTGCTACTATGCTTCAGCGAAAATATAGTATAACTTATTAAACTCCATTTCTTTCAGAACATTTACTACTACATTATGCGATTCTTATTTGCTGGTATTTGCTTTGACATTTTTTACACTTTTTTTTTCTCTCCTAATCCAAAAGGTGCAACAACCAAAAAATGTGAAATATACAAAAAATCCTAGATCATAGAACATCACCGAAATTACAACATGTTCTTTAACTGACACATTACAAGACTCATTTTGAGGGGCAAAAACGGAAGCCCATAGTATTTCTTGCAACATTACTTGTCACAACAATGTCTCAAAAACTAAGGCTGAAGATCTTTTAGTTTATTACAATAGAGTATAATAGAGGTACCTATATTGTATTAAAATTAACATTTGACAAACATAACATTACACAGCTTCCTTTTCAGAAACATTTATAGTCTACCTACTTCACAGTCTCTTGCCTAAAGAATTTTCCTTCACAAATAGTCAGAAATCTCTTACATGGCTCCTAGATATAGATATAAAAATGCCATACATCTACGCATGTAAATAAAAATGTCATTGATCCGAATGTAAATATCTTGTTCAAGCAAATACACGTGCCAGCCAGTCACAGTGAACCAAAAACACAATCTGCTGGAGAAACCGCCAGACCAACATGGGAGTGGATGAAACAATAAAAACATCCAAATACATAACATTACGTTTAAATCTAACTATCCTAACTATTGCGAAAATAAGATGACATCAGTGACTTCTAAGTGAACAAAGAGGTAGTTCTTAATAGGCAAAGATTGTTTTTCTATTTTTGAATCTATGTCTGTTTTTTCTCGTAGAAGCGGATTCCAAAAGCACAAATGAATATGCAAAACAGAAGAGCTGAACCTTGTGTTCAGGTCTTCAATCAGATTTAAACTGAGTTTGAGATCTATTTATTTAAAATATACATTATTCTATATTGAATAGAGCTATAAATTCAGTGGTTTCATTAAGGGGTTCAAAAAGTGAAAAGTATAAACACGGAAAGAAGCTAGGGGATTCATCCCCTAATATATGTACATGAAAAAATTTAATCTTATACACTGTAATTTTCGACGAATAGGGTTTGGATGTATCACCTGTTGGGATATACTATTAACCATGCGGTTTAGACATAGTATTATATTTTATTCTTTATGGAATAATTATTTATTTAATTTATTCAATTCAATAAAGTACTATTTTAAATAAATTATTTGTTACATGTGTGTCCTTTTAGTTATGTAGTAGACAATTTAGTGTATGGAGTCTTAGCTCATGCACAGAAGATTAAATTGTTGGTTCTCATAATTAATAAACTATGTTCACAATCAAAGAAATTATTGGACAAAATATCTTGATGATTGTAACACAAGATTATCGTATAATGAGAGTAGTTTTACTCCAACTTCTTGTGCTAGTATACTCAGTGTATATTGAACGGATCAAGTAGAGAAAATATGTCTTTGTACTGAATATATAAAATATTTTCTCTAATTCATTAAATGAGCTTATACTCCTAATCTTGATATAATTATTATGATCAATGTAATTTGTTTATTGTTTTGATTTATCAAAAGGTACGACTCTATTTAGAGTTAGTATATGCCTAATAGATTGGACAATAACGAATAACATTTGTGAATAATAATTAGTTGATAGAATCTATTACTCGGTTTTGGGTTTGATGATACCCCTTTATGTAAGCTTATAAGTTTTCATGTGAAAACCTGGCCGGTGGATTTTGTATCCGTCACATGAAATAGTTTAAGCGAAATTATAAAGGATTTAATTAGTTAATTGAATTAAATTTTCAGTGATTTAATTTAATTAACTGGTATTTGAAATCTTAACATGGGGAGTTAAAATAAGTGTTAATGAATTTTCGAAATTCATACTGAGGAGTTCAATTGCAGTTTTTAGTGGAATAAATTGCAATTAATTATAGTAAGAATTAATTCATGCTAGTTTCAAATTAATACTATAATTAGTAGCCTCTTATTATTTCTGTGGTCCCTGCTATACCTAGTAAAAACTTGGACAGAATTGGGTAAAAAGTAGCTTGGAGAAAAGTTATCCTTTTGAGTTAGAGTAGGATTTTACTTGCAGAATCCTATACGTTTTTGAGCCCCTATTGTGGCTTAATTTCGGTTCTATTAAAGGAAGACTAGTTTCACGTAATAACTTACCTTTCAGTTGTATTGTTCTTGCCCACCCAATAGCAAAATCGTCCTAGGTTTTACTAGGCAAATAGCAGAAGACTGCAGCTCTGGATTCTCGCTGCTTGGAAGGTCTGTGCAACTACTTCAAGAGGTTAGTGCTTTTAATCTCATTATTGTTGTGTTGTCTAGTTCACATGTATTTGATGCCTGGTTTGTATGCTTGCTTCCGTTGCGTATGTTCTAACAATTGGTATCAGACGTCGTCTTACATCTAACTAGATAATGTAATACAACATGCATATAGTGATATTAAAACGTGTTATTTATTGATACATGTTTGGGATGATTATTCTATGTTAAAAACGTGATTGTATTTATTAGTATCTTAATCATATACATATGTATAAACAGTGGTATTATATTTAAATAACAGTCTGTTCAAATTACGTTTTTTGCAGAATAGCAATTTTTTTTGATAAAAATGTGACTGTGTTTTTGAATGCTATTAATGCTGTAATTATGGGTTAATATACATATGCATAAACAATGAATTAATACCATTAATCTGTTTTAGTTGCGTTCTGTCCATAATCACAGTGTTATATTAACAAAAACTTAACAGTTTTGTATGATATTAGTTCTGTATTTTTGGATTAATATACAAAATTATGAACAGTACCGTTTTTGACTAGTGAAAACATATTGTTTTACAATTCTGTCTAAACACATTTTTTATTAAATAAAAAAAATTATTTTGAGTTCTGAAATCATGTGTTAACAAATATCAGTATATTATGTGATTTGAACAAGTCAAAATAATTAAAAACTCTTAAAACGCCAAAAATAGAATTCTAGTCATGTGTAGAATTCTGAAATTCTGTCGAACTCCGATTGACCTCAAATTTGATAAGTTCATCGAAAACGGCCCAACTTAAAAAACTCATTGCGTTGCTGATGATGTACGTCGTTTTTTGGGCATTCGAGATCGTTTAGATGGAGTTTTGGCCTTTTTTCTATTTTCTGAAATTTTTTTTAATAAAAAAATATTAATAGAAATCTGTGATGGAAGGGTTCAATTCCCCTTATTTTCAATCATGTTTTACAGTAATATAATGAATTTACTGTACATAGGTCTTCTTCCACATCGGATAAATTCATTATAGATGATTACTGTAGTTTTGCCTCTAGTTATTTCATTACTTGTATTAACTCTCCAACTGAGTTACATGTTGATTGAATGAAACTAGAGTTTATAAAGGTGATCATATTTACATATCTTAAATTAACAGTTTACTCTCCATCTGAGTTGGTCCTGTTTAAATTTATGGGGTTAATATCTTACATCACTCATATATTTTGCATGAATAGTTAAGTTTCCCTAACGAATCTAACTGTTCAATGAGCATGGTTATATGTGTAATGTACCGTTTTTATCATTTTAAATACTTAACTAATGATCTATTTAATGTGAATATCTCTCAGATTAACCATGTCTTCATTCAACCCACTTACCTCAATTTTGAACCAAAACAAGTTAGAAGGACCGAATTATATTGACTGGAAAAGAAAACTTGATATTGTCCTAACTGCTAAAGGTTACAAATTTGTAATCACTTAGGAGTGCCCAGAAAAACCTGAAAATGCTACTGATAATCAGGTTAAGGCCTATGACAAATGGGTTAAGGCTGATGAGATGGCGCGATGTTACATTCTTGCCTCTATAGCGAACGTTTTGCAACATCAGCATCAATCTATGGGGTCTGCTTATGATATGCTCGAAAGTCTCAAAGAGATTTTCGGTGAGCAAAATCGTGCAGCTAAGCAGACAGCCATGAAATCCCTTTTGAACACCAAGATGGCTGAAGGATCATCGGTCAGAGACCATGTTCTGAAGATGATGAGTCTTCTGAATGAACTGGAGGTCCTTGGAGATGTGATTGATAAGGAGTCTCAAGTTGAGATGGTCCTACAGACTCTCCCTGACAGTTTTCAACAGTTTCGCTTGAACTATAATATGAACAAAATGGATTTGTCACTAGCGAAATTGTTGAATGAGTTGCAAGCGGCAGAATCTATTATCAAACAACAAGCTCCAGTTGTAGCACTCAATGTTGAGAATGCTTCTGTTTCTAAGTCGAAAGGAAATAAGAAAAAGAAGAAGGCTCAAAAGGTTCTGGTACCTGGTGGTACGGCTGGTGTGAAAAAGCCCAAAGGCAAGTGCTATCATTGCAAGCAACCTAATCATCACAAGAAGAAATGCCCTGCCTATCTGGCAAAGTTGAATAAGAAAGGTAATTCAAATTTAAATGTCATTGAAACTTATTTAGCGGCTGTTTCTACCATGTTTTGGTGTGTAGATTCGGGAGCCACTAATCATATCTGCACTACTTTGCAGGGGTTTCAGGAAACACGGCGGCTAAGTGAGAATGAAGTTTGCATTTTTCAAGCCAATGGCAAGCTAACACCAGCTTTAGCTTTAGGAGATATTAGAGTTTCGTTTAGTAGTGATAGAATTTTAGTTTTAAAAGATGTTCTCTATGTACCTTCTATTAGAAGGAATTTGATTTCGGTTTCGAAAATAATGGATGCTGGTTATAATGTTTATTTTGATAATAACTCTGCTGTTATTAAGTTTAATAAACATTTTATCTATACTTCTGCTAGAGTACATGACCTTTTTATTCTTGATATATCTCTTCATGTGCTACAACAACCAAAAGAACTAAATAACATTAATCTACCACATAAAAGAAAACATATTTCTGAATTGAGTCAAACTTATTTATGGCACTTACGTCTAGGCCATATAAATCTAAATAGGATTTCGAGATTGGTCTCTGATGGACCTTTGAGTTCATTGAAAGTGGAGTCACTACCAACATGCGAATCCTGTTTAGAAGGCAAAATGACCAAGAGACATTTCCCCTCAAAAGGAAATAGAGTTAGTGATAAGCTAGAATTAATTCACTCTGATTTTTGTGGTCCTATGAATATACAAGCAAGAGATGGTTTTGAGTATTTTGTGACTTTCACAGATGATTACTCAAAATATGGATATATTTATCTGTTGCGACGGAAGTCTAAATGCTTTGAGAAATTCAAAGAATTTAAGACAGAAACGGAGAAACGACATGATAAATATATCAAAACATTGCGATCTGATCGTGGTGGTGAATACCTTTCTGCGAAATTTATAAAATACTTATCAGATAATGGAATTACATCTCAATTATCTACCCCATGAACACCACAACAAAATGGTGTGGCAGAAAGAAGAAATAGGACCCTTATGAAAATTGTTAGATCAATGTTAAGTTATTCCGATTTGCTTTCTTCCTTTTGGGGATATGCTTTAGAAACATCAAACTACATTCTAAATTTGGAACCTTCAAAGTCAGTACCTTCAACTCCAGTAGAATTGTGGACTAGGTGCAAGCCAAATTTACGGCATATTCGGGTTTGGGGTTGTCCAGCACATGTGCTGAAAGGGAAAACGGATAAATTGGAATCAAGGACAGAAGTATGCATTTTTATTGGATATCCAAAAGGAACAAAAGGCGGTTTGTTTTATTGTCCCAAAGAAAAGAAGGTAATTGTTACGACAAATGCCAGATTTTTAGAAGAGGACTATCTAACGAACCATATTCCTAGAAGTAAACTAGTTTTACAGGAATTAAACAAAGGAGTAACTAAAGACTCATCTCTAGAACGTATCCCGAAAGCCAGTATTGACATACCACTGTATTATCGTAGTGGGAGAAATGTCAATAGGCAGCAGATTGAACAAGAGCAATTGCTTGACATCTCACTACCCCAAAGTAGTGAGAGTAATGTTGAGCAACCTCAGAATGTTGAACAACCTGAAATTGTTATGCAACCTGCACTTCAGGAAGAAGTTAATGATATCCCAGCACCGCAAGGTGTGGAGGATAACATTGAGGCTTCAGTTTCAGGAAATAATGATGTGATTCAACAACAAAATCAACCTCCATCTGTAGTGACTAGTCATAGTGGGAGAATTATTAGAAAACCTCTTCGGTTTGCGCTCTTAGGAGAATCTTATGATAGAATCCCTGAATAGCCTAATACAGAACCTTTTAATTATGATGAAGCACTACATGATGCAGATGCTGATAAATGGGTTGATGCTATAAAATCTGAAATGGATTCCATGTACTCCAATCAAGTCTGGGATCTTGTAGAACCACCTACTAGATTCAAACTCATAGGTCGTAGATGGATCTATAAGAAAAAGAGAGGAGTGGATGAAAAAGTGTAAACTTTTAAAGCTAGGCTTATTGCAAAAGGGTTTACTCAAAAAGAAGGGATCGATTATGAGGAAACTTTTTCGCCGGTAGCCATGCTTAAATCCATTAGGATTCTCTTATCCATTGCTTCTCATTACAATTATGAGATCTGGCAAATGGATGTCA
Source organism: Nicotiana sylvestris (assembly GCF_000393655.2). Classification (NCBI taxonomy): domain Eukaryota; kingdom Viridiplantae; phylum Streptophyta; class Magnoliopsida; order Solanales; family Solanaceae; genus Nicotiana; species Nicotiana sylvestris. The sequence goes on along the minus strand of NC_091057.1, from coordinate 85,224,468 downwards.
AGACCGCTTTTCTAAATGGAAGTCTTGATGAGTGCATCTATATGGCACAACCAGTTGGTTTCATAAAAAGTGGCAATGAGCACATGTTGTGTATATTAAAGAAATCCATTTATGGATTGAAACAAGCTTCTAGGGCATGGAACACTTGTTTTGACGCATCGATTAAGACCTTCGGGTTTGATCAATGTGAAAATGAGTCTTGTGTGTATAAGAAGTGGAATGGAGATAAAGTTACATTTTTGGTTTTGTACGTAGATGATATTTTGCTCATAGGAAATAATGTGAGCATGTTGAACTCAGTAAAGGAATGGTTGTCCTCACGTTTCGATATGAAAGACTTGGGACAGACAGCACATATCCTTGCAATCAAGCTTATGCGAGATCGCAAGCAAAGGATATTAGGCTTGTCCCAAGCACTTTATATTGATACTATTCTCACCAGGTTTAGCATGCAAGATTCCAAGAAAGGGTTTCTCCCCTTTAGACATGGAATCTCTCTATCAAAAGATCAGTCCCCAAAAATGACTGATGAGATAGAAAAGATGAAGGCGGTCCCTTATGCTTCTGCTGTAGGGAGTCTTATGTATGCTATGCTATGTACTAGACCTGATATCTGCTTTTATGTTGGCATGGTTAGTAGATTTCAGTCTAACCCTAGTCGAGAACACTGGACTGTTGTTAAGCATATAATCAAGTACTTGAAGAGTACTAGGGATTATATGTTGGTGTATCACTTAGGTGATCTTGCACCCATTGGCTATACTGATTCAGATTTCCAATCAGATAGTGACTTTAGAAAATCTACCTCAGGATATGTTTTTACCTTAGGAGGTGGAGCCATAAGTTGGAGGAGTATCAAGCAATCATGTGTTGCTGATTCCGCCATGGAAGCCGAATATGTTGCTGCATCTGAAGCAGCTAAAGAAGTTGTTTGGCTCAGGAACTTTCTAAAAGAGCTTAATGGGGTTCCTTCGATTGAAGCACCAATTTTACTTTATTGTGACAATAGTGGTGCAGTTGCAAACTCGAAGGAACCAAGAAGCCATAAAAGGAGTAAGCATATTGAGCGTATATATCACTTAATTCGGGACATAACTCAGAGAGGTGATGCATGAGTGTTGAAGATTGCGTCAGAGGACAATTTGGCAGACCCATTTACAAAGAGCTTGACACAGAAGATTTTTGACAAGCATGTAGAAGGAATTGGTATTAGAGTAGTAGACGCATGGTTATGAAGTCTAAGTGGGAGATTGTTGGGATATACTATTAACCATGCGGTTTAGACATAGTATTATATTTTATTCTTTATGGAACAATTATTTATTTAATTTATTCAATTCAATAAAGTACTATTTTAAATAGATCATTTGTTATATGCGTGTCCTTTTAGTTATGTAGTAGACAATTTAGTGTATGGAGTCTTAGCTCATGCACAAAAGTATTAAATTTTTGGTTCTCATAATTAATAAATTATGTTCACAATCAAAGATATTGTTGGACAAAATATCTTGATGATTGTAGCACAAGATTATCGTATAATGGGAGTTGTTTTACTCCAATTTCTTGTGCTAGTATACTCAGTGTATATTGAACGGATCAAGTAGAGAAAATATGTCTTTGTACTAAATATATAAAATATTTTCTCTAATTCATTAAATGAGCTTATACTCCTAATCTTGATATAATTATTATGATCAATGTAATTTGTTTATTGTTTTGATTTATCAAAAGGTACGACTCTATTTAGAGTTAGTATATGCCTAATAGATTGGACAATAACGAATAACATTTGTGAATAATAATTAGTTGATAGAATCTATTACTCGGTTTTGGGTTTGATGATACCCCTTTATGTAAGCTTATAAGTTTTCATGTGAAAACCTGGCCGGTGGATTTTGTATCCGTCACATGAAATAGTTTAAGCGAAATTATAAAGGATTTAATTAGTTAATTGAATTAAATTTTCAGTGATTTAATTTAATTAACTGGTATTTGAAATCTTAACATGAGAAGTTAAAATAAGTGTTAATGAATTTTCGAAATTCATATTGAGGAGTTCAATTGCAGTTTTTAGTGAAATAAATTGCAATTAATTATAGTAAGAATTAATTCATGCTAATTTCGAATTAATACTATAATTAGTAGCCTCTTATTATTTCTGTGGTCCCTGCTATACCTAGTAAAAACCTGGACAGACTTGGGTTAAAGGTAGCTTGGGAGAAAAGTTATCCTTTTGAGTTAAGAGTAGGATTCTACTTGCAGAATCCTATACGTTTTTGAGCCACTATTGTGGCTTAATTTCGGGTCTATTAAAGGAAAACTTGTTTCACCTAATAACTTACCTTTCAGTTGTATGGTTCTTGCCCACCCAATAGCAAAATCGTCCAAGGTTTTACTAGGCAAATAGCAGAAGACTGCAACCCTGGATTCTCGCTGCTTGGAAGGTCTGTGCAACTACTTCAAGAGGTTAGTGCTTCTAATCTCGTTATTGTTGCGTTGTCTAGTTCACATATATTTGATGCCTGGTTTGTATGGTTGTTTCCGCTACGTATGTTCTAACACCACCTTCCGTCCACCTAGCTATGCCCTTGGCTATAATCATCATGAATGATAATATTTATGCAATTTATGCAAAGTATGTACGAAAATGTCATTTCAAAATAAGATCATAAATGCATACATGAAAATATCAAAGAAATATTGGTCTTTACTACTGAAAAAGACATCATGACAAGTGAAATCTGATACCTCTTGTTTATGTACTAATGGCATCATAATTTCACATTTCATTTTTTTTTCATAGGCAACTAAACGAATATTGTAGTCCCAAAAAATAAGAGGAAAATGTTCGTACTGGATCATCCCATTAATCTTGCAACGGGGAACCTCTTGCCAGGTACTGACAACTAAATCTTTGAAATATATTAAGGAAAAGCTAGAAAGGATATCTTGCCCAAGTAAACCATGAAATCTGTAACGAATCTTTGGGTATTATGTGAGAACATGTCCCTGCTTGGATTCCCAGTGCCAAACTAATAATCATCAACATTTAACTGCTCTAGTCTTGGTTCACTATAGTATAGGCCATATGAGAAAAAGAGAAATCCAAAAAGGCAGACCATCTTGCGAGAGTTGCATACTTTTCTATTTTCTCTTAGTAAGTGATCAACAAATTATATAATTTATTTGTTACATTGTATTATTTGTTAATAAGCTTAAAGTATATTGAATGAGCCTCTCTATCAAAGACCAGTAGAACTAATAACGTACTCAATCATCTACAATATGAATAAAACTATTCCTTCCTCACAAGAATCTACTATTTAGTTTTTGGCTTTCATACCAAGCAATGCACCTGCATAAGTTGATTCAACAATTTTACATTATAACCAAATTGAGCGATCAAATATGTTTCATATAAGTAGATAATGTTGATCCATTGTCCAACTTCAGGCATTTTAGACAGAAGCACCTAAAAGACACATCTCTACAAACAAAATAACACAAACTAACTATGAGAAACCTTACCCGCAAAGAACAGATAATATCTGCAGAGCTTGTCACAAGCTTGCACCTAAGCACAAGGAAATCAGATAAGTTACTTACTAGAAAATCCAACACGAAACAACCTAAAATAACATAAAATATAACAAATACCCAAATTTGATTCAAATTTCACAAGTTTCCTAAAGGGTAATTAAGTACTATGTTAGAGAATTATTGTGATTTACGGGTCTAATTTTCTGTATCTGTTTACCTTGAAAATGGTAGTAACAATTATATTTGATTTGTGGTTCTAAAAATACGTGATTTATCTTAATACTAGTTGTTATATGAATAATGCTAAGTGTAAGTAAGCAAGAAATGATAAGCAAACCAGTGTGGTCACACGACTGAGGGCCTCGAACTCAGTGATATAGGACCTCGAGGGCGGCCTTTAACGGATGATAATGGGCAATAAATGAATAGCAAATGAGCAAATAATAAATCTGTAGAGTAATTGTTGAGCACGTTTAAGCAAGAAAAGAGAATGTTCTATTGTATTCAATATTCATGTCCGTTACAAAATGACAAGGGTCCCCTTTATATAGAAGGGGAAATCCCAACATAGTACATGTCTAATAATGACGAGGGAATGCTATTGGTACAACTGTATAGTGGCTCAGTATGGATTTGTACTATTCTAGCAGACCTGGTCAGCTCTAACCACGTGTCCCTGGGAGCTTTCCCGCCTTTTCATGATGGTCACCGATTTGTACTGCTCCGAGATAGACCATAGTGAACCTTCGATGTGCTCCCACGAGGGACGTACCTCGGGGTCACACTTCAAATTCTGCTTCGAGCTTCTCTAGGTCGGGCGTAGAGTGTCACAATAATCCCAAAGTTGAACTCCCCGACTTTGGCCGTATACAGATAGTCCCCGCGTTTCTTATAATGAAATGATAAGAAACGATCTTGAGTTCTTGCCTCTCCAATAACCCCATTGTGACGTCAGCCACGTGAGATCATTAAATGGTGCGGCAGAAAAGTTGTACAGAGGTCCTGTCAATACGGTTCTTGAAAAGCCCACAAACCGCTATTGGTCGGCCTTTCAACTCCTCCAATGCACTTATATGACACTTAAAAATACTCCAATTCCCTATCTTTTAAACCTTTACATCATCTTCAAATCTTTGTTTTCCTGTCTTCACCTTTCTTTTGTGTTCATTTCTTCCTCAGCTTACTTTGAAACTTTGTTATAACCATGGCCAAAACTTCTAAGACAGTACCTCAAAAAGAGGAAGCCCCTTCTTCGTCACGCTCGACTAAGAGAAAAAAGATAGTGCCTCCTCGTATTGAGGAGTGTATTCCCGGGACCTTCGGTACATTAGTCTGATAACCGACATAGAGAAAGTGAAAATAGATTGCCGCTGGGGAGAGGCGGTACAAGTGGAGATCCCTTCATCGGAAGAAGATATGACTACACACAGAGCTGGTTTCCTCAGCGTATATACGTACCCTTTTACCTTAGGTCCTGTAGATTCTTCTTCTCCACCGATAGACCCGATGATCCTCGATTTTTGTCGACAATATTGAGTGATGATGATCTTTTTCTAACTTCTTTCCTTCGTGCTATAGGTCACGATACTGTACGACAAGGCCTTTTCCAAGTTACGAGTTGAACTGACTCATTGCGAGGAGGAGTTCGAGAAGTTTGCTTCGGAGTCGAAAGAGCTAAAAACTCTATACGCCCGAAGGGAGGAGGAACTGAACAACCTTTGAGCAAACTCGAAGAAAGCGTTCCAAGAGAGGGCCAACTTCATTGAGCAGGTAGTTCGGTACTCATGAGCTTGCCTTTTGTTTCCATGACTTGGTGTCTATTACCTTAACTCGTCATTTGCAGATTGAGTGAAAGGATGCCCTAGCAGGGTAGCTTCAAGAAGAGATTGTGGCCAAAGATGGCAAGATCCTCGAGCTGAAGCAGTACAAGGATAGCATGGCCTCAGAAAGGGATACTCTCCGAGAGGAGCTGGCCTCGACTCAAAGTCTTCTTCAAGGTGCTAAAGAGGAGGCTCTCAAATTCAAGTTGCTTCATGCTGAGTTGGCTGCCGCATTATCCGCGGCTAAGTCTGAGGTCGATGCACTCTTATCCTCGTATCGGGATGACGCTGCTGCAACAAATACTCAAGCCAGGGAAATATTTGAAGAGGCCGAGCTCAAACTGGCTCGCACCCTTGCACATGCTCGATTAGAAGCTCGAAGGCAGGCCTTTGAGGAAGTGCATGCCAAGGTTTTCGATCTCTCTGCCGAGATCGAAGAAACGAAGGCCTTGAAAGAGGAGTCAGCAGCTCAGACTACTTCAGACGAGGGCTCTACGAGAAGCTCGGGGAGTAGCGAAGACGATGACTAGGCCACCTTTGCTCTTTCTACTTCTTCTTCTTTTGTATGTGGACTCCGCGTAGGAGTTTTGTAAATGCACCTTTGTAAATATATTTTTGGAATGCAAAGGATTTTCTCGTTTAATGTCTTCAAAGTTTTGCCTTTTAGTGTTCATGCCGAAGTCAAGCTTTGAACTTGAAATAACTCCTTCGAGCTCGATCCTATCGTAACAGAGACCCCTGAGATTGAGTTATTCTGGTTTCAATCGCATACCTTCCCTAGGCCGGGTTGGTAAGGAATCGATTTGACTCATCAATGCCTCGAACACGGTGTGGTGACATCATTCCTGTGACATGACCGTGAAGTGATCGAAATGGCCCTGTTGGTACTGTCACACCTCCTTTTTTACCACCTGAGGGGATATAAGGGAATTTTTCCAATTAAAGTGACATTATTCGAAATGAGATTATTTATTTAATTTAGAGTCTCCACTTAGAATAGTTTATTTGGTGTCCCAAGTCACCGGTTTATTTTAAAATCCTAAATCGAGAATTTTTTTATTTTTTAGAAGTCTGCGAACCATAAATTCTAAGTAAGGAATTCTGTTAACCCGAGAGAAGGTGTTAGGCATTCCCAGGTTCCGTGGTTCTAGAACGGTCGCTTAAACTATTATAATTGGCCTATTACCTGATTTTAATACATGTTTTAACCTATGGTACATTTTTAACTGATTAACCACTTTTAATTATTTCAGGAAAATTCAACGTTATTTAAAACACACCTTGAACCACGCTACATGAAATGCACCCGCGGTCCACGACACATTCTATTTAACGTTGTTGAGAATTGAATTTGGGTCACATGAAATGCACACCAGAATTTAGTAATTAAAAGAAAATTAATTTTAAAGAACGCGCCTAAAGCAACTACGAAGTTTCAAATTAATAACAATGTTTGCGAGGGCCATGGGAAATTCAATTGATGGCACGCCCCGATTTTTAAAAGTTTGAATTAATTTCATGAGGGTCATGGGCTTAGTGGTTTTATTTGGCATGGCACGCCTCAATTTATTTAAAAAAGGGTTTTATTATTCGAAGTTGTTATATTCGGGTTACATGAAATGCACCCCCAAATTTGGGAATTAGACATCATGACTACATCACGTGAACCGTACCATAATCACGATTGTTTATTAATCGTGCCTAAAATAAGTTACGATATTTATTGTTGCAGTTACGAGCCACTTGTTCTATTATGCAAATTTGGTCAACTTTAGTTAAAGAAAGGATTTTTTGGATTTGGAAATTTGGTCCGTTCATTAGAAGAACATTCCGACGAAAAATTATTCTCAATCCCATTTCTCAATCACTCATCTTGACCAAACAGAACCCTATGAGTCAAAATTCTTTTAACTACTATTAATAAGCAAACAACGACCCACATCATCAATTAAAAACCTAAATTTTCATTTAATATACAACAAGATCATATGGCTCAAATCCAGTGCAACTACTATATCATGCACAAGATGGAAGATTAAGATGAAATTAATTCAAATAGCTCATCACCGATTAAAACATTAAATGTAATAGATCAAACTTGTACAAAGGAAGATAATGTGTAAAATTATGGGTTTCAATGCAAGGAATCAAAACACACGTCAAACAATATCAATAAAATATTTAAAGCATGAAGTTTGAAAAAAAAATGGTAAAATAGATAAGAAGATGGACCTTTCTGCTTGGTATTAATGAAGATAACTCAATGAAGAGTACATTGAAGCCCAAGGTGTTTGAAAAAGGGAAAATGACTTGGACTGTTGGCCGAATCTATGACTGATTACCACCTCAATCGAGAACCTCGCCGGAAATCACTACTCAATGGCACGAGGACGGAAGTTGTTGCTGATTTTTTTTGAAGAAGGGGAAACAACAAGCGTTGATGCTGGAGGTGGGTGCTGCTTCGGAAATTAAGGTTTTTTTTTGGATGAATTTTGGCCCTTGCCGTTCTTTTGTGAAGAAGGGTGTCGCCGAGATTTTTTGGGCTTTGGGGCTGCCGTTCTTAGTGTAGAATTTAGGTTTGCTTTTTGTTTCCTTTTTGGTTGATTGTCATTTGTGAGAAGATAGGTCTTTCATTTTTAGTTTTTTCTTTTCTTCGATCTTTCAGTGAAGTGGCGGATGGATCAGTAAGGTTTTAGGTGTAGGTTTATATTTAGGTGTTAGGTACTATTATATAGGGATAGGAATTAGGTTAGAGGTATGAGCCTAGGAATTATGGGCTTGGTAATTATGGATTAGGTTCAAAAATTAGGCCTAAAAATGAGTTGCTCGAGCCCAAGTTTTATTCTTTCACGGCGAACGAGATTAAAATATGATCTCATTTATTAATTAGTCCTACTTAAGTAAAATAACTGTTAAAATAAGACTGACCGTTAAAACAAAACTATTTTTTGGTATTTTTCACGATTAAAAATAACTACAACACATTAATGAAACTATTTTTTGTAATTTTTATTTTCTTGTAATAAAATAAAATAAAAGAGTCAAAATTAATTGAAATAGCGATATTAGGCCTAAATTAAATATTTACGTGCTAAAATATGAAAAATCTTGGGGAGGGTAAAAAATCACATGTGTACAGCTGCCCCCTTTTGACTGGAAACACGAAGAGTTTTCAGACAAAGAATGACTAGACAGTTTTTTTTGACCCGACCCTTATTTAAAGAGACCAAAAGCTAAGAGAAATGAGAATGTAACCGAGCCCTGGTATCTGAGTTTCCTACATATCCTTGGCTATAAAGGAATCAAGCCTTGTGTAGTTCAGAAGTGAATGAGGGGATGGAGTGTGCGAAGAGGATGAGATAGTCGAGTGAGGTTCCGGTCCGCGGTCCCGTTATTACATCAGAATCAAAGTCTAAAAAAAACTAAACAAACCTATCAGCTATGAATTACAAGATTCCTATCTATGAGTCTTCTGAAGCTTGATCTTGAGTCTTGGTTGGTTCTTCATGCGGACTCTGATCTGAATCTTGATGCTTGTTAGCTGCAGGTGCTGGTTCTTTCCTTTTTCAACTTCTCAGATCAAGGCGGGACATGCAAAGCTTGTGACTTCAATCATATCTTGAGAAGTCCGCATCTTTCTCCGCTTCTGCACTTTGAGTTCACTTCTCCTTTTTCTTATTTTTCTTTATTCTGGATTGAGACTCATTCTTTGGTCATCTCGAACCCTGTGCCTTGAGGTAAAACCTGCTCAGACACCAAAACAAACAAACGAACGAAATTTTTCTACCCCAGTTTTCACTAGGAAAATTTCGTGAGGTATTGTAACAAAATTCCAAACTACTTCTTTATCGAAAGTAATAAAACAGGGATTGTATATCCTTGAGAAAAAAGGGATTGGGGAGTGGAGCTCTATATCTATACTAAAGGTCAACTAGGGAGTGGAGACCCTATGTTTGCCAAAGGCGACTAGGGAGCGGAGACCCTATGTCTAAAATAATCTCAACTAGGGAGTGGAGAGCCTATGTTGGCAAAAGACGACTAGGGAGTGGAGACCCTATGTCTAAAAATAAACTCAACTAGGGAGAGGAGACCCTATGTTGGCAAAAGGCGACTAGGGAGTGGAGACCCTACATCTAAAATAAACTCAACTAGAGAGTGGAGACCCTATGTTGGAAAAACGCGACTAGGGAGTGAAGACCCTATGTCTAAAATAATCTCAACTAGGGAGTGGAGACCCTATGTTGGAAAAAGGCGACTAGGGAGTGGAGACCCTATGTCTAAAATAAACTAAAATAGGGAGTGGAGACCCTATGTTGGCAAAAGGCGACTAGGGAGTAGAGACCCTATGTCTAAAATGATCTCAACTAAGGAGTGGAGACACTATGTTGGCAAAAGGCGATTAGGGAGTGAAGACCCTATGTCTAAAATAATCTCAACTAGGGAGTGAAGACCCTATGTTGGCAAAAGGCGACTAGGGAGTGGAGACCGTATATCTAAAATAATCTCAACTAGGAAGTGGAGACCCTATGTTGGCAAAAGGAGACTAGGGAGTGGAGACCCTATGTTGACAAAAGACGACTAGGGAGTGAGACCCTATGTCTAAAATAAACTCAACTAGGGAGTGGAGACCCTATGTTGGCAAAAAGGCGACTAGGGAGTGGAGACCTTATGTCTAAAATAATCTCAACTAGGGAGTGGAGACCCTATGTTGGCAAAAGGCAACTAGGAAGTGGTGATCCTCTGTCTAAAATAATCTCAACTAGGGAGTGGAGACCCTATGTTGGCAAAAGGCGACTAGGGAGTGGAGACCCTATGTCTAAAATAATCTCAACTCGGGAGTGGAGACCCTATGTTGGCAAAAGGCAACTAGGGAGTATGTCTAAAATAATCTCAACTATGGAGTGGAGACCCTATGTTGGCAAGAGACTACTAGGGAGTGGAGACCCTATGTCTAAAATAATCTCAAGTAGGGAGTGGAGACCCTATGTTGGCAAAAGGCGACTAGGGAGTAGAGACCGTATGTCTAAAATAATCTCAACTAGGGAGTGGAGATCCTATGTTGGCAAAAGGCAACTAGGGAGTAGAGACCCTATGTCTAAAATAAAATCAACTAGGGAGTGGAAACCCTATGTTGGCAAAAGGCGACTAGGGAGTGGAGACCCTATGTCTAAAATAATCTCAACTCGGGAGTGGAGACCCTATGTTGGCAAAAGGCAACTAGGGAGTATGTCTAAAATAATCTCAACTAGGGAGTGGAGACCCTATGTTGGCAAGAGACTACTAGGGAGTGGAGACCCTATGTCTAAAATAATCTCAAGTAGGGAGTGGAGACCCTATGTTGGCAAAAGGCGACTAGGGAGTGGAGACCGTATGTCTAAAATAATCTCAACTAGGCAAAAGGCGACTAGGGAGTAGAGACCCTATGTCTAAAATAAAATCAACTAGGGAGTGGAGACCCTATGTTGGAAAAGCATAAATAGAGATTGGGGATCCTAGGCTACCATTTTTTTGAGTTTTCTGCTTATCTCTTTTCTTCTTTTTTTTTTCTTTTTTTTTGTTTCTTCCTTTATTTCATGAAATGAGTAAATGCCGGAAAGAATTTGGAGGGGACTTCCCTTTTGGATTGATTATTGCTGCAAAGCTGTTTCTAGACTTTGCGCAGTTTCTCTTTGATTGCACCTGCTTCTCGCAAGGTTGCTTTAGATTGCACCTGTTTCATATTTTAAACAAAGAACAATTGTTAGTTTGAAACGGTGGTTGGTTTTGTGGCCTTGATAATTTTGATCACTTGATCTCGACCCTTTCAACTGCAACTGGTTGCTTCCTGAATACCGATTTCCTTTCTGACTCTGGAGAAACTCTGGCTTTTCCAGACTTTGTCATGATGATTGGTTGGTAGAAGTCAACCTTTTCGACTTAATCTTGCCTTCGTAGGCCTTTCCCTTCTGATTTCTCTCTTTTTTTTTCTTCTTTTCTTTTTTTTTTCATCATTTTTTATTCTTTTCTTTTCTTCGGAGCATTGGGGAACTTTCGGCTCCTCAAACTTTGCTGCAATGGCTAGTCACGTGGGACTTAACCTTTTCCAACTTTATTTCGCCTTCGTTGGCCTTTCTTTTCTGGCTTATTTATCCCAATTTCTAATTCAGAGTATTTGGGGTACCTTGGCTTTTTTTTTTTCAACTCTTTGCCGAGACGGTTAGCCATGTGGGACTCAACCTTTTCAACTCCATTTACCTTTATAGGAGCTCCATTTGATTTTCTCTTTCCAAGAGTTTTGATTTCGAAGCATCGGCCATCGTGGCTAATCAGGGTCGACTTGATGCCCGTGACGAGGCTGGGTGCCTTTCTGCACATTAGCTCGCGCCAAATGAGAACCCTGTAAATCAGTCTTGCCATTCTTTCTTTGTCTTAGTTTCGGAAAAGTGTTAGACCGAAAGGGATTCAAAGAAAACAAACAATGGAATGGAGAATGAGTTTCAAACAAGAAGTGTCCCTTTCGGGGAAAGGAAAGAAGGACTTATCTGGAGTACATGCGGACTTCAATGAACATGACATGCCTTTTGGACTGGATGCCTGATATGTGCAAAACCGTCCGACTCTTAGAAATTCATCAAAATTTTTGCCTCAAAATCGAGAAACCTTGCCAGGACTCTGTCAGTGCCGATGGCTGTGAGGATCCTCTTTTCGATCAGGTGCGCCCTTTGCGGGTTTTCACGAGCTGACCTCTCTCATTTCTCTTCTCGCCTTATAGTGCTCTTTACGAGTTTTCACTAGCAAGATTCTCTCGTTTTTCATTTCTCTTCTTACCATCGCCTCATGGTGCCTTTGTGAGTTTTCACCAATAAGACTCTCTCATTTTATTTCTCTCATTTTTATTGCATCAGATCCAAGTAGCCGTATTCTCTTGTCCTTGAACCTTCTCACCGATTGATCGGAAGGACTTGAAAGGATTTAGGTAAAAATGATTTGGATCGAATTACAACTTTGGAACCATTCAGGCGGGATCATCGCCGGACCATTACAACATCTGCCCCAGTTTCACTTTTGGGGGAATTTGGATTTTGTTTTGATGTGACTGAACCCTAGAGAGAGGCTGCCTGTGTATCCTTTCGGAATCAAGTCGAACGTAGTTCAGAAAACTTTGTTTTTGATTTTTTTTATTTTTCTATTTTTTTTGTTTTCTCTTTCTTTTTCCTTTCCTTTTTTCTCTTTTTTTTTTTCATTTCATTTTCTTTGTCTTTTCTTCCTCTTTTTTATCCTTTCGGAATCAAGTCGAACGTAGTTCAGAAAACGTTTTTTTGATTTTTTTTATTTTTCTATTTTGTTTTGTTTTATCTTTGTTTTTCCTTTCCTTTTTTCTCTCTTTTTTCATTTTTTTTCATTTAATTTTCTTTGTCTTTTCTTCCTCTTTTTTTTGTATTTTTTTTCTTTTTCTTTTTTTTTTCATTTCATTTTTCAATTACACTTTCAGGTTCCAAATAGGGTGATCAATGAATGGAAGCCGACTCAAAGGGTTTGCAAAAGGTTGATAGTGTTTGGGTAGCGAGAATGAAAGCCTTAGTCATCCCAATTGGAGAATATTAGTATTATATGGAGGATCCAACATAGTCATTTTGACTGCATTTGCATTGACAGTTATTTCAGGGACATTTCCTTCGATGTGTCCCAAGTGCAACGCACTCTTTTGGCAGTACTTTTGTTGCAATGTATGTACCTTTCCAATCCGGGAACCAATTTTCCTTCAGTTGTTCCAACTCTTTGTTTTATTTCCTTAAACTTTATCTTCATTGCGATCTAATCCTTGATTCATTACTTCGAGGTCTGACAGCTTTCAGGATCTGGGCATGAAGTCCGCAAACATATCATGTTATTGAAATCTGCATTTAACAGAACTAAAAAGAGAATAAGAAAGAAAAATGACAAGATTAAGGAAAGAGACATTCATGGATAATGAAATATTTATTTCATTTGATTTTTTTTTTCAATTTTTTGAAGATAGAAGGGTTTGCATCAGAAAGTAAGACAATAAGGTAAAACATCCGGATCACACCCTGAGATAATCCGGATGCAGAAAGGATAGCAAGACTGGCTACTAAGACTCCTGTCTGATGGGGAACTTTCATGCTTGGCGACCATTTTTTGGCTTTTCTTCTGTCTCGGCAATAGCTGCAATGACCTTCAGTGCCGTATCAAATTCCTCAGCTTCAAAAATCATTTCGACTATTGGCCCGATGTTGTGTGCATTCAACAGATTGTTCGTCACATCAGGAGATTGTTCATCCCGAAAAACGATTCTTTCAGCTTCAATTAAATCTTCAACCGCCCTTTTTAGGGTCCAACAGTCCTTTGTACTATATCTCACTGCTCCAGAGTGGTATTCACATCCAGCGCCAGCTCAGTGCGAGGGGGACTCGGGGTTTGGCCGGTTTGGGGCCATGGGCTACAGCAGACCTCGCCTGACTAGCTTTTGGAACAAACCCGAGTATGATTCACCAATGGGGGTGAACTGATTCCTTTTGAAAGGCTTTCTTGGGAGAGGATTGTACTGGGAATATTTGATTTGGGATTATATGGAGCTTGGTAAGGATGGACATATTTGGGAGGTAGAGCTCAGTTTTGTGTATAATGTTATGGCCGCGTGCAAGGTTGCACGTTCATCACCGCATACCAACAAAATCAACTACCTGAACATAACCTGGCTAATTTGCTCACACCACAATCTTGTTAGTTTGAGACATTAACATATAGGAAATCTCATGTTGGGATGCAATGCACCTAACAGTTAAACGCTTCTACCATGTGTTTGAACGGTTGCATGTTTCATCCCGGCCTTAACTAACTCTTTCAGTATGTACCTCTTTTTTTTTCTGTCTCTCTTTGAACACTCTTGATTTTTCATCTCGTTTTTGCCGCTCTTTTATTTTTGGCACTCTCTTTTTCTCTTTTGTTTGTCACTCTTTATTTCTTGTCGCTCCACTTTTTCGCTCTTTTCTTTCTTTTTCACTCAAATTTTTCTTTTCTCTTTTTTTTTTCAGTTTATTTTTCACTCAATTATTTAATAGCTATGATCGAATCCGATGGGGATTGCCTACGTATCATGATGCCGCATGAATCAGATCTTGCGTAGTTCGGGAAGATCGAAAATAGAGTAAATAAACTTTTTTTTGTTTAGTTTTATAAAACTCAGACCATGAAAGCTTTAAGAAAAAGAAAAACATATTCTTTTGAATTTATTTTTTTTTGTTGGAATTTCCGAAAGAAATGCTTTAAAAGAAGAAAGGAAATATTTTATTTTAATTTTTGATTTTGATTTTATTTTTATTTTTGAAAGAAAGACTTCTAAAAATTCCTTTTCTTTTGATTGAAACTTTGGGAATTTCAAGAGTAAAGGAAAATATTTTTTTTTTTTAAATTTTCAATTGTTTTCTCTTATTCTAAAGAAGAAAGAAAATATTTTTGGATTTTGGATGTTGCCCCTTAATTTTCGAAAGAGGGACTTTTTAAGAAAAATGTTTTGAATTTCTGAGTTTTTTATTTATTTACAAAAGTACTTCTAAAGAAAAGCAAAAATATTTTTGGACTTCAATTTTTTTTCAAATATATTTGTTGAAATTTATGAAACAAATATGTTTAAAGAAGGAAAAGAACATTTCCCTTTTTTTTGGTTTTTTTAATTTTTGGAAAAATACTTCAAAATAAAGGAAACCCATATGAAATACTCTAGAAAGAAGGAAACTACTTTTTTTTTTTTGAGTTTTAAAAACTTCCCTTTTTTTGTTTTGAATTTTCTAAGGAAAGATTTCTAAAGGAAAATATTTTTGGATTTTTGAAAACTGGGGTCGGAACCGATGAGATTTGCCTACGCATCTCACATCCGATGAGAATCAAACCCGCGTAGTTCTGGTAGTTTTGACTGAACATGGAAACATGGCACTTAAAAATTTTGGCTCATTTTGAAATGACTTTTCTTTTTCAGAATTTCGGCAGAGTTTCAGAATTTTCTAAATACCTACCTCTCATTTTTTTTTTCATTCATTTTTTTCTTTCCTTATTCTAGAGTCGGTCAACATGCAAGCTGAAACAAGCAAATGCGCAAGTAGCACGTAATATGCATCAGGATGGTCTTTTTAATTTGGGTACACCTGTCCTAGACGGACCCAACCCCTGTGTTGAGTCCCCAAAGTCAGATTCATGTGATGCAAACAAATGTACCTACTAGTGAACCGGCATGAGGCTATGTTATTCTAGGTTAAAAACCTGGGTGTATTGTTCTAAACCTGGCTTTCTCGAGCCGGGGGGGGGGAGGGGGCGTACCGGGAATATAGAAGCTTCATCGGCTTTGCAACTTGTCCGAACCTGGTTCTAAAATTGGGATAATGACTCTAACAGAAAAGAAGTCACACGAAGTGCACACTTCCCAGATGATTTAGAAGACTCAGAGAGAAGAAAGGTTTCGTAATAATTTATATACAGTTCAAACAATATCAAAGCGGTAAAAAGCGGCATTTAGCACATTAGGCTCAACATGTAAAAATCATATAAAAACAAACCAACTATAACAGTTATTCTAAGCTCGAATTCTTGAACTCTGAACTAAAGTTCTGGGTTTTGATCCCAGCAGAGTTGCCAGAGCTGTCACACCTCCTTTTTAACCACCCGAGGGGATATAAGGGATTAAAGTGACATTATTCAAAATGGTATTATTTATTTAATTCAGAGTCACCACTTGGAATTGTTTATTTGGTGTCCCAAGTCATCGGTTTATTTTAAAATCCCAAATCGAGAAATTTTTTATTTTTTAAAAGTCTGCGAACCAGAAATTCTAAGTAAGGAATTCTGTTAACCCGGGATAAGGTGTTAAGCATTCCCGGATTCCGTAATTCTAGCACGGTCGCTTAAACTATTATAACTGGCCTATTACCTGATTTTAATACATGTTTTAACCTATGATACATTTTTTAACTGTATAATCGCTTTTAATTATTTTAGGAAAATTCAACATTATTTAAAACACGCCTTGAACCATGCCATATGAAATGCACTCACGGTCCACGACACATTCTATTTAACGTTGTTGAGAATAGAATTTGGGTCACATGAAATGCACACCCAAATTTAGTAATTAAAAGAAAATCAATTTTAAAGAACGCGCCTAAAGCAACTACGAAGGTTCAAATTAATAACAACGTTTGAGAGGGCCATGAGAAATTCAATTGATGGCACGCCCCGATTTTTAAAAGTTTGAATTAATTTCATGAGGGCCATGGGCTTAGGGTTTTATTTGGCATGACACGCCTCAATTTATTTCAAAAAGGGTTTTATTATTCGAAGTTGTTATAGTCGAGTTACATGAATTGCATCCACGAATTTGGGAATTAGACATCATGACTATGTCACGGGAACCGTACCCATAATCACGATAGTTTTTTAATCATGCCTAAATCAAGTTAAGATATTTATTGTTGCAGTTACAAGGCACTTGTTCCATTATGGAAATTTGGTCAACTTTAGTTAAAGAAAGGGTTTTTTGGAGTTGGAAATTTGGTCCGTTTATTAGAAGAACATTCCGACGAAAAATTATTCTCAAGCCCATTTCTCAATCACTCATCTTGACCAAACAGAACCCTATGAGTCAAAATTCTTTTAACTACTACTAATAAGCAAGCAACGACCCACATCATCAATTAAAAACCTAAATTTTCATTTAATATACAACAACATCATATGGCTCAAATCCAATGCAACTACTATATTTGGTTTCTTTTTAGTGTTTCTTATTTTTTAACTTTCACATCAAATCAGTTGCCATGCTCTTCTATCATGCACAAGATGGAAGATTAAGATGAAATTAATTCAAATAGCTCATCACCGATTAAAACATTAAATGTAATAGATCAAACTTGTACAAAGGAAGATAATGTGTAAAATTATGGGTTTCAATGCAAGGAAGCAAAACACACGCTCAAACAATACCAATAAAATATTTAAAGCATTAAGTTTGCAAAAACAAATATGGTAAAATAGATAAGAAGATGGACCTTTCTGCTTGGTATTAATGAAGATAACTCAATGAATAGTACATTGAAGCCTAAGGTGTTTGAAAAAGGGAAAATGACTTGGACTGTTGGCCGGATCTATGACTGATTGCCACCTCAATCGATAACCTCGCCGGAAATCACTACTCAATGGCACGAGGATGGAAGTTGCTGCTGATTGTTTTTTGAAGAAGGGGAAATAGCAAGCGTTGATGCTGGAGGTGGTGCTGCTTCGGAAATTAAGGTTTTTTTTTTGGATGAATTTTGGCCCTTGCCATTCTTTTGTGAAGAAGGGTGTCGCCGAGATTTTTTGGGCTTTGGGGCAGTCGTTCTTAGTGTAGAATTTAGGTTTGATTTTTGTTTCCTTTTTGGCTGATTGTCATTTCTGAGAAGATAGGTCTTTCAGTTTTGGTTTTTTCTTTTCTTCGATCTTTCAGAGAAGTGGCGGATGGATCAGTAAGGTTTTAGGTGTAGGTTTATATTTAGGTGTTAGGTACTATTATATAGGGATAAGAATTAGGTTAGGGTTATGGGCCTAGGAATTATGGGCTTGGTAATTATGGACTAGGTCCAAAAATTAGGCATAAAAATGAGTTGTTCGAGACCAAGTTTTATTCTTTCCCCGCAAACGAGATTAAAATACGATCTCATTTATTAATTAGTCCTACTTAAGTAAAATAACTGTTAAAATAAGACTGATCGTTAAAACAAAACTATTTTTTGGTATTTTTCAAGATTAAAAATGATTACAATACATTAATGAAACTATTTTTTGTAATTTTTATTTTCTTGTAATAAAATAAAATAAAAGAGTCAAAATTAATTGAAATAGCGATATTAGGCCTAAATTAAATATTTACGTGCTAAAATATGAAAAATCTTGGGGAGGGTCAAAAATCACATGTCTACAGGTACGCTTCCCCAAAAAGTCATAATTGCATTGTCAGAGCTGATTTGCTATCAAAGTTAATGAATAGTCGCCGCTCTTCTTATATATACTTGCTTTCCTTTCATTGAGGGCTTTGCCGCTTTGTATAAAGTTCCTTTTTTTGCTCTAGTTCTAGTGCTGCGTCAGATCAAAGCTTTCACCTGAGTTTTCATCTTCCCTTTCCTGTTTAAAGGAGCTATGGATACTATGTCCAAATCCCCTCACCAGGAAGAGGGAAGTCCCACCTCTACTTCCTGCCCAGCTGGTGGTACACCACCGGTGTTTGGTGAGCTAACTTCGAACTGTTTCATCTCGATGAGAGATTTTATGATAGAGAAACCTCTCGACGTTCTGGGCCATCGAGAACATGCATCGAAGTTTATTCGATCAAAAGAAGCGAGACACCTCGAGGCTGTGAGGAGAGACTGCGGATGGGGGGAAAAGGTGAGGCTGCAGGTACCCTCCCGGGAAGAGGATATTATAGCCCACGTAGAGGGGTTTCTGAACATGTACACCTACCCTTTTACGTTGGGTCCTCTCGACCGACTTGTGCTCGAATTCTGTCAAAGATATCGAGTTACTTTGGCTTAGATCCATCCGTTTTTCAGGCGGATCGTGTGGATGATGATATTTTTTGCTGAAAAGGCCGAGCTCGAGTTCACTCTTAGCCACCTCGTCAGATTGTATTGGCCTTTACATCATCGAGGTCTAATTACACTACAATGTCAATCCACCAAGCCCTTTATTGCTAGTGATGACTGTCACACCTCCTTTTTCACTACAACCCCCGTAGAGGGTATACGAGAGTTTTTCCAATTAAAGGACAATCGAAACGGGATTTATTTATTAAAAGATTCAGAGTCGCCACTTCGGATGGTTTGTGGTGTCCCAAGTCACCTGTTCAAATCCCGAGTTGAGGAAAAGATTGACTTTGTTATAGTCCGCGAACACAGAAATCCGAGCAAGGAATTCTGTTAACCCGGGAGAAGGTATTAGGCATTCCCAAGTTCCGTGGTTCTAGCACGGTCGCTCAACTGTTATAATTAGCATATTATCTGATTTTAAAACATTTTGAACCTATGTGCATTTTAACTTAAAATCGCTTTTATTTATTTTAAAGAAATTTTAATGTCGTCTAAAATATGTCTTTGGACCGCGCCACATGAAATGCACCCGCAATCCGAAACACATTTTATTCAATGCTATCACGATTTGGATTTGGGTCACATGAAATGCACACCCGAGTTTAGGAAAGTAATATTATTAAAATAACGCGCCTAAAGTAACTACGCGTTTTTAACTTTGCGAGGGCCATGAAAATTTGCTAAATGGCACGCCTCGATTTCTAAAGAGCAAACACATTAATTAAATGAGGGTCATGCGTTTAAAATTTTATTTGGCACGGCGCGCCTCAAGTCTAGATTCGAAAAGAAGGCTGATTTAATTAACTAGAAGCCCTAAAGAAATTCACATCTTTTATTGTGAAGCTGTTAATTGAGCTTAATACTTAGTGGGCTGATATTAAAACTGATCCCTTGACTGTTTGATGAGACTAAGGACAACAACAAGCATTATAGCCTCAAACAGGCCAGGCCCGACTGGATAAGCAATACGTGAAGGGCCCAGGAATATTCCAAAGAGGCGACAATGCAGCATAACAGGCCCAAGATGCCCAACCCGATGTACTGCCTGTTGCAGGCCCATGCTAAACCCCAAATTGACGACAGGGAAAACATGGCGTCAACAAAAATACCCAAGACTATCGTGGTTTAAACAGCCTGCTGTAGTTAAACAAAACACTAAACTGAATTTGAAATTCTCAATTAAAGGTATCAAAACCTCATACTAGCAAGATACTATGGGAATGCACAACTACAACAAACTAACTTATGTAAGTTCAACAATCAAT
Organism: Nicotiana sylvestris; assembly: GCF_000393655.2. NCBI lineage: Eukaryota > Viridiplantae > Streptophyta > Magnoliopsida > Solanales > Solanaceae > Nicotiana > Nicotiana sylvestris. Next base: position 85,204,236 of record NC_091057.1, on the reverse strand, counting down.
CACAAACTAGTTTTAAGAGAACAATTTTGCAAGTGAAAAGACATACTGTTACACTATTGACTATGGTTTAATTAACAATCTATTATAGTGATCCCATGGAACACATTGTCCAAATGACCATTTCAGTACCTCGAACCTATATGATGAGAATTTCAATTCATTTGAATCCAAGCCTCACACTCATACTCCCTCAGAATCCAACCAACAAGTAGACATAGATTCACTTTACGATATTCAGCGATGTGAGAAAGGGCTATACTAAACATGCATAATATAGGATTACATACTTAATAATACGGAAATAGACGAAATAGTAGAAATAAGCTTGAAATACAACTTGCATCACAAGTGTTTCATTTTCAACGTGCAGATTCACATTCACATGTTGTCTATGGTTCCCAAAATATACCTGAAAAACAAAGAAAATAGGAAAAATGAGGGATCAGCAGCAACAGAGCAATATCAGCGGCAATATACAGTGTTTACACAATTGAATCCAACCCAAACTTCCAAAAACCAGCTTCCAGCAGTTCAAACCAAACTTCTAAACCCAGATTAGAGCCAGGTTTCCGCACAGATGCTCAACTTTGGAATCAATTTCAGGAAAGTTCTAGAGTAACAAAGATTCAGAGAGCCAAGACCAAGAAACCAAAACCAATTCAAACAATTATCAACATTTCTAGGAAATTTCAGAAGGAAATCAGTTACTTTTCCAATTCAGTATATTTTCCTCTTTTCAGTCTCTCTAGGGAGTAAAAAAATTCTGTGTTGAGTGAAAAGAGGGCTTCATTTACAAGGCTGGGGGTTTGTTGTGTGCCTTCCAAGGCAAGGCAATTAGATTTTCCCAAAATACCCTCACAGGGCATCTTTTAAAACTGATTTTTGGACAGTTGTCCATTTCCTTCAGATATTTTCAATTTGTAGCCTATTTTCCCTAACAATTTTGAGCAGCTATCCATTTAGGAAGCTTCCTCATCAGTTATTAAAAGACTCTTCAAGTTAAACCAATCTTTAAAGCTACCCCTAAAGTTTTCCTAGTTATGCACTTACCCCCCTAAGTTCTGAATTCTCACAATCACAATAAACAGCAAACAAATGAAATGACACCTTCAATTGGATTGAAAACCAATAAAATTCAAAACGATTGCTGAAATTATAAAGAACTAGCCTAAAATCCTTCACACATAAACATGAATTCAGAAAATGCCCTTGAAACAAGAATTAATGCAAACGATGAACTATACTTGACTAATCTTAATGCTTTCAGTTCTAGAATTAATTCACAAACATAAAATGAAACCTAGCAGAAAGAAGAAAATTTCACGAATTGAAACCAAGCTAAACTCAAACCCTAGGAAACCGATTGCCATTAACAATTAAGCAAAAAAGCTAACTAGTGAACTTAAAACCAGAAACATAATGCAATTAAGCAAGAAACAAAACTTCTGAAGAAAGAAACTGGAAATACAACAAGCAAACAAAAGAAAAGATCAAAAGGAAACCAATCGACACAAAGAAAATTACCCCAGACCTGCCTTAGCAAGAACTGCATCAACTCGAACAACCTTTTGAAGAAGAAAGTGAGCCTTTGACGATCATTAATTGATTGTTCTTAACAAAAGACAAACGATTAATGACGGTTTTGGGTTCACTCAAACTTGGTGAGCCAGAAAAGAACCCAGGAGATACCTAGGGCGTTCTGGACCTCTACTCCACCACTGACGGACCGGTTTGAGATGAAACCAACACATATTTGAGGAAGGAAGGAGATGAGGGGTTGCGTGGTGTAATTCTGGGCAGATTTTGGGATTTTTAGGGTTTTAGGCGCTGACCTTAGATCTGAGATTCGAGGCGATGGAGGGGGATTTGAGAGGATTTGGTTGGAGATTTGGGATGGGGAGGTGGAGGGGAGTGTGAAGTGTTAATTTCAGGGCGGTTGGTGGTGGCGCCGCCACTAGTAGCGGTGGGATTTCAAGGGCGGCTACTATGGTTCCGGTCTGGTTGAGATGAGAGACGAGACTGTGGTAGGGGGTCTGTTTGACAGTTATATACTGGGTGACCCTCACTTCTGAGCCGTTATATTGGTTAACCTCGATGGCTCAGATCTATCTTGACTAAATGGTGTCGTTTTGGTTTAAGGGGAAATGAGAGCCGGGTTATGGACAGGTTTTGGGCCGGTTTTGGGGGGTTTGGACGGGTAATGAGGCATAATTGTTTGGGCCTGGGAAATTTAAATAAAAATGGCCCAAACAGACTTCTTATTGAAATTCTTTTCTTTTTCTTTTTCAATTTCAAATCCTTTTTCTTTTCAAATTAAAATAAAGCCTAAATTAATTTTTAAAACCAAATTAACCTACCTAATTAGATTAATCACTCATCATAGTATTTAAAATAATTAATTAAATCCTAAATTTAGAGAAAAACAATAAAATTCAAAATTAAAGAGTTAAAATGCAAAATGAACTATTTTTGTGATTTTCATATCTTATAAAACAATCTAATTTACTAATTAATCTAAAAAAATGTAAAATTAAATCCTAAATGCAGATGCAACATATTTTTGTATTTTTTATTAATTAAACAAAAATAAAAATGCACAGACCAATGCAAACAATTATCAAAAAATGCCACAAAATCCACAAAAATTGCAAATAATGAAAAGAAATTATTTTGTTTTGAATTTATGAGAGTAATTCATATAGGGCAAAAATCACGTGCTCACAACTGCCCCTCTTTGCCCGGAAACACGAAGAGTTTTCGTGCAAAGATAAAGTGAGTGGATACGAGCGATTTTTGCCCGTTTGAATACTCCATGGGAAGCAATTTTGAAAGAGTTGACCGCACCCTACTTCTGAGGTTGCCTACATATCCTTGGCTGAAAAGGAATCAGGTCAGTGTAGTTCGGGAAGTTTTGGTAGCTGGGACTACCATGAAACTGTGGTTTTACTGTTGTTGTTGTTGCTGCTACTGCTTACTGCATCCCCTTATTACACCATGATAAAATAAAACGAAGCTAGACTAGACTATGATCTATGCATTACCAAATCCTATCTATCTTCAAACTTGCTCTTGCGGTTCTTGTTGCCTTGTTGACTTGTATTCTCCCGGTGGAATCCTTTTGTTGCCTCCTTGAATTATAATCTAAGATGCTTTCCATTTCTCCAGGTGGATGCCTGACTGCCAACTACACTTTGAGATGTTTTTTTTCTTTTCTCTAAGTGGACACTTGACTGCTGAACGTGAATGTATTCCCTGCTTGCCAGGCGGGCTCCTGACTGCTGAATTTGAAATGTATTCCCTGCTCTCTAGGCGGGCTCCTGACTTCAATGAAATAGACGAAAAACAAAGAAAATTTTCTGCCTCAGTCTGGTGGCTGGGCACACATGTAAGTGC